>NC_087069.1:32007590-32068400 GCF_963678635.1 Symsagittifera roscoffensis | reverse complement strand
ACACCAATTGTTAGTAAGGGTAGTTTTAAGGGTTGAGTCAAAGGAGTTCCATGCAGTTGGGCATCAGTTGAGTAAGTACATGAAAAATAATACAATAGTAAATCAGGGATAAAACTAAGGTAAATATAATATCATAAATAGGGATATTATATTACATGGTACGGGGAATACTAAAAGGCGAACGTTAGAAAAAGGGGAACTGTTAATAAGGGGGTTATTCAGAAAAGTTGATATTAATCCCGAGTTTTCGTATAAATTGAAACATTATTTTACCTGAAAGTTTGTCATTTCCTTGTAAGTCATGCTGTTTTTGAAAAGTTGAGAGAAACGAGTGAGTCAGCTTGGCTGTAATGTCAAAAGTCAAGTTGAGAGAAAGGTGACCTTAATTGTTTACAATTAACACCCGCCCACATTTGCAGAGCTTGCAAATAAAGTATTGAATAAAATAGTAAGGATACGGTAAAATACAAAGATAAGGGAACCAGTAGATAAGGGAACCAGAAATTGTTCTTTTTCATCTTCATCTTGGTTTGTCTATCGTTGAGCTGATTGTCTTAGTTGAATTGACGAGTCGTAGATTTGTTCATCTTTGTCGAGTTGATATGTTGAAGGCTGAGTTGCGTGATTATTTGGTTGGTTAGCTATTTGGAGCTTGGTTACTGCGAAACTGGGAAAACGCGGCTCAATTTGACCACAGGTCGAACTTTGAATCCAGTTGGCGTTTTCAGCTTCACTGAGCGGACTATTCCATCTTGTCCAGGAAAGGTTTCCACCACTTTAGCAAGAGGCCACAGTCCACGAGGTGTAAAATCCTCCAACATCCAGACCATGTCGTTGGGTTGCAAATTGGAAGTCGCAGAAGTCCACTTTGATCGTTTCTGCTGACCTGGTAAGTACTCTCGAAGAAAGCGATTCCAGAAGTGATCTGCGAGTAGTTGGGATGCTTTCCATGATTTTGACAGAGATAAATCCTTGTCCTTGAAGATACCAGGCGGTAAATTTGGAGTTCCACGACCAAGAAGGAAATGGTTGGGAGTGAGAGGCAGATCATCTTTGATGTCGTCAGACACATTGGTTAAAGGTCGTGAATTCATGGTTGATTCAATTTCGGTCGTGAAAGTAGCCAGTGTTTCATAGGAGAGTGTTCTTGATCCGATGACTTTGTACAGGGAAAGTTTAAATATCTGAACTAGTCGTTCCCAAGAACCACCAAAATGAGGGGCCGCAGGAGGGTTGAATTTCCATTCGAGTGATACGTCCAGCTGATTGATGCTTTCCACAAATTCTTTGTTCTTTTCCAAGTTGTCTAGACATTTCTTCAGCTCAGAATTGGAGCCCACAAAACTTGTCCCACAATCAGAAACCATTTTCGATGGTTTTCCTCGCCGGGCAAAAAAGCGTCTGATACAAAGAAGAGTGCTGTCTGTCGATAGTCCTAATGAGATTTCAAGATGAACAGCTCTGATCACTAAGCATGTGAACAGTAAAATATACGCTTGGTATTGTTTTCCTTGAAGGATGATGGGAAAAGGTCCAACGTAGTCCAATCCAGTCGTTGCAAAAGGAAAATGATTTTTTGATGGCAGTCGATCAATTGGAAGATCTGACATCTGAGGGTAGTCGACTTGTTGTTGCATTCTTCTGCAGGGTATACAACTGTGTATGATACTTTTCAGCATGACGCGGCAGCGAAGAATCCAGTAGTTTTCCTGTGCTATGGCCATTGCTTGTTCCTTTCCGCAGTGGGAATGTAGAACATGGATGTTAGCTAGCAGCAGGCGAACATTGGGGTTTTCACCAGCGAGAATGATTGGATATCTAGCTGATAGCATGATAGGGGCACGCGTGAGACGTCCACGAGAACGCAGGATACCGAAGTTGTCCACAAACGGTGCTAATGTTCGAAGTCTACTTTTGCCTTCAATTGGTTTTTCTTTTTTGATGTCTGAAATTTCAGAGACAAAATCTGTCCTTTGGGCAGTTTTAATTATGAGAAAGTGCGATTTCGTTAGATGCAAGAGTTGAAGATCGACCTTCGACTGTTTGTTGATCTTCCGTTTGAGATTTTCTGCGAATAAGAAGCAGTATGCAACTGTCCGTATTAGTCTTTTCCAGTTGCTGAAGCGTTTGATGTCAAATATAGGCTCAAATTTAGCCTCTAATGAAGTAACGAATACAGGAATGTTCTCAAGCCGAATGTTTTCCTGTGAAGGCCATTGAGAAGAATCGTTCAACAGAAATTCCGGTCCTAGTAGCCACCGACAGCTTGAGGTCATTTCTAAAGCAATGTATCCTCTGGTACCGTCGTCAGCAGGATTTAGCAGAGTTGGAACGTGAAACCACTGTTCAGGTTTAGAAACGTCTAAAATTTTCTGAAGCCGATTAGCGACGAAAATTTTGTGTCGTATTTCAGGTGTTCGCAGCCAATACAAAACAGTAGTACTGTCAGACCAGAAATAAGTTTTTTCAACTTTGAGGTCAATTTCCTCTGAAACAAAGAGCGATAGTTGGGCAGCATATACTGCAGCTTGCAACTCGAGATTGGGAATTGTAACACGTTTCATAGGAGCGACTCTTGTCTTTCCTATTATAAACTTCAAAGATGTGGAGCCGTCGCTGTAGACTATTCTTAGGTAGCAAACAGCAGCGAGAGCGAATTCTGATGCATCACAAAACGTGTGAAGCTGGATTGAAGCAGGGTTTTCTTTATCAAAGAAGTTCCTTTGGAATGAAACAGTTTCGAAATTTTCCATTTCGTCTACCCAAAGTTTGAAATCGGGAAGTTTATCCGTGTCTAATGGAGTATCCCACTTAACACCTTGTGACCAAACAGATTGGAGAACTTTTCGAATCCGAATTGTCAATGGAGCCACTATTCCGAGTGGGTCAAATAAAGAAGCGGTATACTTCAGGAGTTTCCGTTGCGTAGCAATGCCAATACGTAGAATTTTTACAAACTTTTTGTTATCGATGAAGTAGCAGTCAGTGTTGGTATTCCAGTGAACACCGAGAACTCGTTGATGTTTAGGCGTTGGATCATTAGGGCTGACTAAAATATTTGGATCAATTGAATCCAGGAATGGTTTACTGTTTGAGTTCCACTTATTCAAGTTGAACCCACCTCGAGATAAAGATCCTCGTAGTTGTGTCATTTGTTGGAGGGCTTCTTCTACCGTTGACGAAGTGACATACAAATCATCCATGTAGATATTCCGTTGAATGATTTCAGAAGCCAGAGGAAAGTCGTTTTTACTGTCTGATGCACATCGTCGTGCTGCGTAGCAAGCCACGCATGGTGAGTCTGTGGCACCGAAAATGTGTCGTGTATATTCGTGAGTTTCTAATTTACCATTTTCTTTCCAAAGGTATCTTAGAAAAGGTCTATCCTTTGGGCTGACTAGCACTTGCATAAACATAGCATCTATGTCAGCAGATATTGCTATTTTATTTTGTCGAAAGCGAATTATGAGACCTGTTAAGTTGCACAAAAGATCGGGCCCTTTGAGCAAACTCGAGTTGAGGGATTTACCCTGAAAAATGCTGGAAGCATTTGAGACTCGTCTAACTTTGTCTGGTTTGTTGACATTTGTCACTGGATGATGCGGCAAATACCAAGATTTGATTGCAGTGTCATGTTTTGCATCTATTTTGGTGACAAAGCCTTTTTCTAAGTCAGTGATGACTGTTGCGCGGTATTTCTCCCTTAAATCAGGTTTACTTTTAAGGCGAAATTCGAGACTGTTGAGTTGCTTTTCAGCTAGCCAACGGTTATTTGGAAGATCAGTATCCTCTTTCCAAAGAAGGTCAATTTGATAGTGACCATCTACTAAAGTACAAGAGTTTTCGAGAATATCGATTGCTCTTTTACCCGATTTGGAGTGCGAGCGTTTTGAAGAAGCGATGCCTGTGTTTTCTATTTTCATCCAGTTGAGAACTTTCTGGTATAATTTTTCATCTAAGTTATTGTGTGAATGAACTTGTGTGAAGTTCACCGGAACAGATGGAACGGAATTATATTGCGTTTTGTTCCGACCTGTGCATGTCCATCCCAAAAGGGTTTCGATAGCCCAGGGAACATTCTTGGGGCCATAAACGGTATTTTTGATCTCATGATATTCTGGATTGTTGTTTCCGATGACTAGCGATATGCTATTGTCGTTTAAGTCCGGGTATTTAACATGCTTTAAATGTGGAAAATTGTTGCACATTGCGTTTAGTTGAAAAATATCAACTGGGGCCAAATTATTTTCATCTACCGTGAGTAGGTCATCGAGCGTCATTAGAGTCGATGTGCTTTTGTATGGTCTAATTTGTACATCCACAGATGTAACTTGAACTGACTTGGTCTCATGATATCCAGATATGGGAAGTGAGTGCTTCTTGTTGACGTCCAAGCCTAGTTGAGTTGCCACTGAGTCCAGTAGTAGAGTTACGCAGCTACCACTATCTAAGAAAGCGTAGGTACAAAGTGTTTTATCACCATTTGATAATTCGATTGGTACAAAAGCTGATTGACCTGATCTCTGACAAGCTATTGCGCGATTCACTGCAGCTTTACTAGGGTTTTTTCCATAAGTATCAGAAGGATCGTGGAGTAGAGTGTGGTGTTTTTTACCACAATTATCGGTTCGACAGAGCGATTTCGAATTGCAGTCAGTAAACCTATGATTCCCTAGACAGTTAAAGCATAAGTGCATTTTTCGGGCATGCTCTTTTCGTTGCTTAGGGTCTAAAGCTTTGAAGTGCTCGCATTTGTAGAGAGGTCCACAGGTGTCTCCACTAGGACAAGCATTCGAGTTTACATTATTCTGAGCACGAGAGTTTTGTTGATCTCCCTGATGGTTAAAGCGCTGATTTTGATTTCCTACACCATTTGTAGTAAAACCATTGAAACGGGAACCACTAGGGTGTTTAGCGTTTCCAGAAGAATTGTTAAAATTGTTATTGTTTTGGTTTCGGAAACCTGTCGGAGGCATGTCGCGACACGCCTGTGCGTACCGTTGAAACCATTGTGCTAGATGTCTCAAGGAGGGTTGATCGTAGTCTTTGTCGATGACGAAGCGATTCCATTCTAATCTCACAGGGTCGGGAAGCTTTGCCAGAGCAGTGTTCAAGTTTGTTGTAGAACAAATATCGTGAACAAAACCAAGTTGCTCAAAAGTGTCCACTAAAGTTAGGAGAAAAGCAGAAAACTGCATGTATGATTCTGGTTGAGCCAGATTTGGAGGTTTGAAATTTGCAAGACGTTGCAAAAAAGAGTTGACAATTCTATTGGTATTGCCAAAGTTTTCACGAAGACGTTGTAGTGCTAGTTCGTATGTGTCGCCGTTTGCACCATAACCAGCTATCATTAGTTTAGCTGGGCCAGTTACCAATGATTGAAGATGGATCATCTTTTCAGTTGGAGACATATTAGAATTATGAATCGATGATACGAATACACCATACCAGTGCAACCAATAGTTGGGATTGCCATTGAAAATTGTAGGCTTCAGTTTTGGCACTGATCGACTGAATGTAGTAGAAGTGTCGCTTGAATTAGTTGCCAAAGCTCGATTGTTGTTGTTAGGAGGGTTTGCAGCACTAGCTTGTTGTGAGCTGTGGTTAGGAACATCACTAGCAAATGGATTTGAAAATGATTGGTCGCCTTGAAATGGCGCCGAAAGGTTGTCGTCAGCGGCAGCTGTTCTTGCATTGCCTTGAGTATTGTTGCTCATGGTTATAAGGTTGTTGTTTGGTATATCCATTATGTTTGCAGTCGGCATGGAGGTTGCGGTTTCCTGTGGGAAAATTGAAGTAGCATTTTCTTGAGCGCTGTTATTTGGAATTGTAGAAGTAGCAGGATTTGATACTTGTTTTTTCAAATATTTTTTCACTTTCATTGAAAATACTCGGATTTTCTGTTTCAACTGTACTGTCCAGTGAGAATGTTCTTCAAAATCGTGTTCAGAACCAGCCTGTAACATTTGATCGTTCAGGGTATCAAGTTTTTGTTGGAATTGAGACAATTCAGTGAACGTTTCATTGATGAGTTCAAGATCATCTTCTTCCTCGTAGATGTTGTTTTCGAGCATGTCGATCAAAGTATTGATCTCCATTTCGTGATGACGTCGAAGCGAAACCAGTTTTCGAACGCCAGTCTCTTGAACGTTTTGATTGGTATCTTGCGTTTGGGTACCATTTTGTTCCGAAGGATCGCTGTCATTGTTTTGCGTCGTTTTATTTCTACCGGATGGGGCCATACCTTGAACCAGGAGACGTAAACCAATACCTACCAACTTATACCAGTATATGAATTTACCTTTACCAACCTACCAACTTATACCGAATACCACCGATGCTCGTAAGAAGGAGCGAAATAATGGATAAAGTTTAACCAATTACCACTGTACCTTACCACTTGTACCTACCTCCGAGGGAAAATTGAGCGGTCGTTCAAAGTGTCCTCGGTATTAACAATTAACTGCGATTTTAAAGCTAGTCCAAGAACCTACCTGGTCCTACCAGCCTACCGACCCTACCTACCTACCAATTACCAGTATAAACGGCAAAAAAAACCGGGTGCAAAGATTAGCACCAATGAGTGTTGACCTCCCAGAGGACAACTGAGGATGACGTATTTACCTACCTACCTGTCACTATTTAGCAGACGACCGAATTGTGATTGCTGACCTCCCAGAGGACAACTAAAGTTGATGTACCTGTTTACCTACCTGTCCTAATACCGTAGATTTATCCCTGTGCAATAAAATTTGCACTTATACCAGTTGACCTCCCAGAGGACAACTTGCCTTTATCGCTGTAGCGTAGCGAATGAGACGAACTAGAGTTGTTCGAAGCAGTTGATGAGCTAAACGAAGCTCGAATGTAGCCACGAACCCAGTGAGGCTCGAAGCAGCAGAGGAAATGAGCTCAGGTAAAGCTCGACAGGAAGCAGCCAAGAACCGAGAGGCTCAAAGCAGAAAATAAGGTGAGCTAAGACGAAGCTCGAATGTAGCCACGAACCCAGTGAGGCTCGAAGCAGCAGAGGAATGAGCTCAGGTAAAGCTCGACAGGAAGCAGCCAAGAACCGAGAGGCTCAAAGCAGAAAATAAGGTGAGCTAAGACGAAGCTCGAATGTAGCCACGAACCCAGTGAGGCTCGAAGCAGCAGAGGAAATGAGCTCAGGTAAAGCTCGACAGGAAGCAGCCAAGAACCGAGAGGCTCAAAGCAGAAAATAAGGTGAGCTAAGACGAAGCTGGAATGTAGCCACGAACCCAGTGAGGCTCGAAGCAGCAGAGGAAATGAGCTCAGGTAAAGCTCGACAGGAAGCAGCCAAGAACCGAGAGGCTCAAAGCAGAAAATAAGGTGAGCTAAGACGAAGCTCGAATGTAGCCACGAACCCAGTGAGGCTCGAAGCAGCAGAGGAAATGAGCTCAGGTAAAGCTCGACAGGAAGCAGCCAAGAACCGAGAGGCTCAAAGGAGAAAATAAGGTGAGCTAAGACGAAGCTCGAATGTAGCCACGAACCCAGTGAGGCTCGAAGCAGCAGAGGAAATGAGCTCAGGTAAAGCTCGACAGGAAGTAGCCAAGAACCGAGAGGCTCAAAGCAGAAAATAAGGTGAGCTAAGACGAAGCTCGAATGTAGCCACGAACCCAGTGAGGCTCGAAGCAAGCGGAATAAGTGAGCTCAGATAAAGCTCAAACAAATGTCATGTCGAAGAACAATGACGAAAATTGAGAGTCCAAAAAGAACTCGAATCAGGTAACCAAGGAGTCGGGCAATAAGAAAGCAAAAGTGTCAGAAAACACTTGAAGGAAGGAAGCAATGAAGGAAGCAAAGGGCCAAGAAAGGCTCGGAAGGAATATACAAGGCGTCAGATAAGACTCGGAAGGAATGAATGAATGAGTAGGGAAAGACTCGGAAACGAACAACAAATGGGTCGAGAAAGACTCGGAAAGGAATGAAACATTGAGTCAGAAAAGACTCGGAAAGGAACGCAAAAGGCAATAAAGACTCTGAACGGAATGAAAATTGAGTCGGGAAAATTGAAGTTTTTCATAAATGAGTCACAAAAGACTCGGAATAGCAAAGCAACAAAAAACGAATTGAAAGGGGAAAATTGATGAAAATAACTTAATACATTATTCAAAGTAAATGAAGCTATGAACAATTGAAACGTTTAAAGTTTACATGGGTTAGAAATCAAGAGCAATAATTGATCTTTTTTTTTTTTTTTAAATGTAAATCAAATAAACTGCGATTAACTGTAAATAAATGAAATAATATTGTAATGGGGAAGTATTATAACAAGATATAATAAACCGCAGACGTAAAAACTGGGGAGGAAAAACAGTAACTAACCATAAATTTTTGGTTTTGGGGGAATAAAAAACACAGTGTAACGAGCTAATCAAAACTTTTTCGGGGCGCCAATATAATAATTGGGTAAATTACCTGAGGAGAGTAGTACACCAATTGTTAGTAAGGGTAGTTTTAAGGGTTGAATCAAAGGAGTTCCATGCAGTTGGGCATCAGTTGAGTAAGTACATGAAAAATAATACAATAGTAAATCAGGGATAAAACTAAGGTAAATATAATATCATAAATAGGGATATTATATTACATGGTACGGGGAATACTAAAAGGCGAACGTTAGAAAAAGGGGAACTGTTAATAAGGGGGTTATTCAGAAAAGTTGATATTAATCCCGAGTTTTCGTATAAATTGAAACATTATTTTACCTGAAAGTTTGTCATTTCCTTGTAAGTCATACTGTTTTTGAAAAGTTGAGAGAAACGAGTGAGTCAGCTTGGCTGTAATGTCAAAAGTCAAGTTGAGAGAAAGGTGACCTTAATTGTTTACAATTAACAAAACCATCCCCCACACGCTATGTGAAGTACAAAGTTATTTATTTCGCATATCGCAAAACTTTATATAGATCAAAAAATTAAAAAACATGCCTCGAATTAAGTTTAAATTACAAAAAATTCTAAGCTGGAATAAACTGCCTCTTACACGTTAATGACACAAACTATATCGGAAAATTAGCAATAGTTAAAACTCAGTATTTTAATTTGAAAAATCATTGGTAAAGACAGCATTACAGACAGAATTACCTTTCAAATAGTATAATTACATTTTGCCAAAAACAAAGAGTTAAAAGTTCAAAGTAACTAAAGTTGCAATCTTTGAACCGTATCTTGATAAAAACATAATTGCAGGAAATTTTTTTTATAAAATTGAGCTCAAGATTATAATACCCATCAAATGATAAAAAAAACTGCCTAAAAAGGCTGATTAAAAAATCACAGTGCTCAAAGTGGCAGTTTTGAACCGCGGTAATTTTAAGAAAACTAATCAAAGATGAATTACTTTTTAAAATTTGAGCTCAAGACAAAATTTTTTTCAACTGGTGTAAATAAATGCCGCCAAAAATAGCGATAAGAAAATTGAAAGTGGTCCGGAGAAAAAAACAACCCGAGCGAAAAATATTTTTCGAAAGTAATCAGAACAATAATACGCAAAATTTCCTCTTAGCGAAAGAACTGATTGTCAGTTGATAGTCATAATATTTTTTACCTTCGACACATTTTCAAATACTTTCAAAAGTTACTTAAACTAAACTGGCAATTCACAACCAATATAAATGTCTATAGATCAGTCCATTTCATCTTACGCATCTATATCTTTAATCAGAGATATGTGTAACCTCAAAGCCTTCCAAATTTTAACCAATCTGAACACATTAGCGATTCAAAACATTTCGTTTTGTTTTTTTCAGCCAGAAACTAAAATATTTGAAACAATTACGTACAGCAAATCAGTAATTCGATAATCAAAAACGCTGTAAAACGTCACAAACGATTCGAGCAATCAAATCGTCAAAAACGTGAATAACAAGGAAAAGTTTTTGTTCGATAACAAAAAGGAGATTATAGTGTGATTAACGCATTTTTGATGAGACGATGTTTCAATTCGACTCGATACACAAAATAGAAAAAAGATCTCATTAAGTGATGAACTTTGTTCGACAGCTTCTTCACACAAATTTTTCTTTGTTTTTGTTATTGAAAAAAATTAGATGCAGTGTACGGCAATTCCATAGCACCAGTTGAAGTCTCAAGAAATCTATCCTTTTAATGGGTGTTATTTTGGCTTATTTTGTAAAGTTTCTTAAGGTTTCGAAACACGAGTATACCTTTTAATCATTTCTTTTTTACCCACTATTTCTAAAATAAAAACGATTGAAGTATTTTGCAACTATTATACTCATTAAAGTTACTATATTTTCACTGTCTTCGTGCCTCTGCTTTTTAAAACAACAATCGTTCTTTTTATACTCTTTAGGTATTGAACTACAAAAAAGAAACTCAAAGTTAGGAAAAAATTCACAAACAAGTTTTTTTTTGGTTTTGTAGTTGAGAGAAATATTTTAAACGGTGCCAGAGAATAACTTGCAAACTTAGTTTTGGATAAGGTTCAATTCTATTCCAAATGACCTTCATGATATTGTTTTGGTCCAAAGTCGCCATGAAAGACAACCTCGAAAGCTTAAACCGGAAAATTAACTTCGGTATTTGTTGAAAACCAACTCACGTTGCTCAGTATCACTCAAATAAACTGAAATAGCGGAACTTATGAATTCTCATGCAAAAAAGGATGAAGTTGGGCAGAAAATAGTTTATATTGATCATCAGCTTGAATCAGTTGAAACAGAAAAAAATTCAGCATCACAAACTGAGTTTTAATATACCCTGAGTCAATTGTAAAGTAGTTATCACCTTTTTGAACTTTGATTTTTTATATGCTGCTAGAAAACCTGATGCCAATTCAGTTTATCTTGTTGTGAGGCAAACTTTGAAAACTTATCTATTTGATTGAAATTATATGACAAAAAGTAAAAAGTTGGTGGGCCTGCAAGCCGAAAAAAAAGGTTGCCATTACAGTAAGCAGAAACTTTTTTATAGTTATGCGACTTAACAACAGATTATTCTTGTTGTTAAGCAATTATTAAAGCGGTTTGTAAATATGGAGGTTTCGGCTTCAAAAGATGTCGCTGAAGTTAATCAATTAAGTTTATCAACACTTTCCGTTGAAACATGCAAAGTTTTTTGATCAAAACGAGCCAAAATCGGAAAAAGAGGAGATAAAAAAGAGCATGATTAGAGAACAATTCATTAGAGTTCTCTCTGCCGAGAATGAGTCTACATTTTAATCGACTCCAGACTCTTTATCGCATTTTTACCTTGTGAGATCAATTTATTATTAAACAAAGAGCAACTCGTGATTTTTCCTGGAAACGTAACAAAACTTCTTTAATGGTCGGGAAAACGCTCCCGGATACGAAGGTGAAACTAATTAAAAATGAAACCAGCAACTCAAATATAGAATCCTCCATTGTAAAAACTGAATAAGAGTAATTAGTAGCTGGATCATTAGCATAGAATTTTCCAAACTTGGGCAGATTTAGAAAGGGGCGGAGCTCTCCTCAGGGATTCGAACTCAGGACCAGCCAAAGTTTTCATTTTTTATTTCATTCGGTATTATTTCATTTTCTCTAACTTTTGACTGAGCATCCCTACAGAGACCGAGAGAGAGAGAGAGAGAGAGAGAGAAGAGGAAAGGAGAGGAGAGGAGAGGAAAGAGGAGAGAGAGAGGGAGAGAGAGAGAGAGAGAGAGGAGAGAGAGGAGAGAGAGGAGAGGGAAAGAGAGAGAGAGAGAGAGGAGGAGAGGAGAGAGAGGAGAGGGAAAGAGAGAGAGAGAGAGAGAGAGAGAGAGAGAGAAGAGAAATTAAACGCAGCACAACTCTTTACAAAAATTTTTGCAGTACGTGCAATTTCGTTACAGGGCAAACTTCACCCAATCAAAACCGCATCCTAATTTACGGTATTGCGTATTTGTAATAAAAAAGAATGATATATTGAGCAACTTAATCTATACTCAATAGCAAACACTTTGATCCTCATACTGGCTCAGAGATTTGGGTAACAGAGCTGCAAAACCAACAGCTTCTTCAAGAAATAGGTTTAAAATAATTTTCCGGAAAAACTGAAGCAAAAAACCCATCTTTGGCGGAGTTGTGGGTAGTTAGTTTTCATAATTCCTTAATTCAAAACTTTAAAGATTAACTTAGTTTATAGTTAATTTTAGATATTCAATTAAAATAATTTAATTACTAATTTGCCGATATTATTAAACCTAAAAAAATAATGAAAACAAGTATTGCCGGTTACTGTGCAAGTAGCATAAAATGTTCCGACCATAGAGTCATACAAAAAAAAAGTGTTTTTTTTTCAAATCAGTGTCGTTTTTTCTACTTAATGTGATTTTAAAAAATCTGAATGAAAAACTATCTTCTCAGATTTTTCGATGTTCATAGGCACATTGGAAAACAATTTTTAAGGAAAATTGAGCAAAAAAAGAAAAAAAAATAAAAATCAAAAAAAAATTTGAATTTTTTTGGCAGTTTTTCAAATTTTTGAAATTTTCGATATTCCAAAAAGCGCTAAAATACTCTAGAATTTAAGTCTACTCCATTATGAACAAACTTTTACGGGTTAATTTAAGCTATTGCAAGTTTTTAAGCTATTAAAATAAGCTATTCTAAACATTCTCGCTCTGTTTACTCGCTCGAAATTAAACTAAGAAATCAAGATTTTCAAACCGATTTTCTCACGGCTGAAAATTTTTTGGAAAATTTAAGTGTCGTTCGAATAAAGATTGAAAATGTTTTAAAATGCTATATGACTCAATTCACTCCGATGATTGTTTGCGGCAGCTGATTTTGCATGGAAAACAACGGAAAAGAAAAAAGAGAATAAAACTAAAAGACACCCAAATCTAAAGTTCCTCCCTATATTTCAAACGATCTGAAAAACAAGTTCAAAAAGTCGTTATTGAAAGAAATTTGTTCGAACTAAATGAAAACTATGACCAGATGGATTTAAACTGAATGAAAGTTATGACAAATAGGAAAGTCATAAAAATTATGTCTACGCAAACCTCATTCAAAAAATTGTTGATTTAATCCAAACCAATTATGCTCAAAAAATCTGTTCGATTATAAAGTGACAAATGTTTTTTCAAATAAAAGCCAATTTGACCGTAAAAAGCATCTGAAGCAAAATATACTTTCCAATTTTTCCATACGGTTTAACGAATACTTGTATATCAAAAAGGTCAGTGAAAAATTTGCAAACGTTTTTTTCTTTTCCTTCTAGACCATTTTACTGAAATTTTGCGTTCAAAAATCATGAGCATCCTCGACTTTCAATCAACAACCATTTTATAAAAAATGGGGCTCAAAATGATTGTGTTCTCACACAATTCTAGTCAGCTACATATTCTTTTTATTACCTTCAGTAGAAAAAAAATCGAAAAAGATCAAAAATTATCACTTAAACAGTTGTTGTCATCGTGTTTTTATCTATTTTAGGATTAACCAAGTAGATGCTTTACCTTTGTTTGGTTCAATTAGTTTTACGGAATATGTCTTTGGTTGAACATTTTTGAAAACAATTTACTACAACGTTTTTGGAAAATAAAATATTGAAAATCTACACATTTTGGACAAAATCAAATTGTAAAAAACAAAATTGTTACGAACAATCAGCTAGCCTCAATTCAATTTGGAACGGTTTTCTTGCGCGGGATAATTCACCACGCATAAATAATTCGCGTTACGCTCTCAGCATTATGAATAAACTTTCAAAGCGCATAATTTAGTCCAGAATAGGCCCAAATTGGCAATTTACAAGCCCCCAGAACTTTATAAAAACAATAAGAGGTAAATAATCGTTTTAAGTTTGAACTCAAAAAGTTGTTATTTTCAATGGGCTATAAATATTTTTGTTGAAAATTATTATTTCGATCGGCGAATATTGACTGAATGAAAAAAAAAAAAAAACAAACCGACCATAAAAATTCCGTTTTCTTTGAAAATTGGAACAAAAATCCTGCTCGTATCTGGGCGAACCTCTGAGAATTCCAACTGCCTTTTAAGTTCTATGGAGCAGTAATAACAGGAAAAACTTAGATATAATAAAATAAAGAATATGTTTTTTTTAGTTTCAGATTTTTTTGTGAAAATCATCACCCCACCCCACACGTCATTTAAAGTACAAAGTGAATAATTTCATACCTAGTAACAAATCAATGATGGCAAATTAATTTTCTTTAACCAACGTGAAACGATTTCTAAGACAAATTAAAGCTCCGCTTACGCGTTAATAGCACGAAATATTTCGCGCGTTAATTGTCCCAAATTGGCAAAAGTTGGAATGAAAACACTCGGTTATATAAATGAAGCTTCGAAACCAATGATTCGCAAAAAATCAAGTGGTGATCAATGATACTATACCTTGCGGCAATGATACTATATCTTTTTTTTCTGGTTTTCCTTGACGCTTGAAACTCAGTTCTGATGCAATTCTCGTTTCATTATTCTTTTCAATTTTTCATACTGCTGGTTCTAATTGTGTGGCCAAGTTTTGCAACTAATTATTTAAGGTGAGAGAAACTGAATTTTTGATTATATTTGTCATTTTGGTTAGATAAATTCCATTTTTCAAGGTTTTTGAAAAGTAATCAAAACATTTCAAAAACGTGTTAAAAAGGGCTGTGAGGAAGATAAAATTGTTTCGGTTATGTTTTGGCTTTTATGTTTTTTGTTAGGCCTAATGGCAGGAACACATCTAAAATTTTCTCGAGACGGTGTCGAATTTTCAAAAAATTTCCGAAAATTTTGTCGATTTATTTTAGATCGATCAAATTGATTGATTTTCCAAGCTCTAGCAAAACATAAAAAAAACTGTTTTGGCTAATTTTCTGCACTGCAAGCTAAAGGATGGAAAAGGAGGCAAAAGAAGCGTTCTTAGACACTTTTTGAAAAATTTTGAAAACAAAAAATTTTGAAAACAAAAAACTTTGAAAACAATAAAAATTTTGAAACAAAAAATGTTGAAAACAAAAAATTTTTGGATTCCGTCTAATACGGTTTCGTCTAATACTGTGCCGCCCAATCAATTAAAAAGTTGAAACTGGTCCGAATGAAAGACTTTTGATTCATATCGGTTTCTTAAAGTTTTTCACAAGAACTTTTTGGCTTCGTCGTAAATAAGCTCCTGAACAAGCTTGTCCTGGTTTGGTTTGTCCTCTCGTCATTTGATGTTTCGAGGTTTTTTTGAAAGTAGGAGCAATAACTGAAACTAACCAGCGTTTCCGGTGACGAAAGTGTCTCTGGTCGTCACAAGCAGGTATATAGCAGCACTGTTCCCGACCACGGCCCCTATTGACAGCAGTCCAAATATGGAGGAGAGAGACAAGTTGTAAACGAAAGACTTGGACACGTAATTGGCATAAACATCTACTTGGGACAGTAAATCGCTGCGTGAGATGTTATCACATGAGAAGTTGTACCCGCTATTGTAGTCCATTTTCAGTTGGCAAAATTGGAAAGAAATATTTTAGAAAAAAATATATTTTCAAGAATGAAAAATATTCCACAAATAGAGTCAGGGAGCGTCAAAAAAGTGAGAAGTTTGAGAATTTTTCTCCGAGTAGGCTGATAATTGGTAAGCTGAGCAAGAATAATAATGAAAATATGTTTGGTTGTTTTTTAAACAAATTAAATATTAAAAAACAAATAACCGAATTAAAGCCAATCAATCTGCAATTGATAAAAACAACTTTTTGATGGTTAAATTTTGTTGAGCTTTTCAGGAGTGATTAAGTAATGATTCGGCTAACCGAGATAGTAACGGAGTCAGCTAATAAGCAGCAGTAATGGAATTCAATGGCAACACATTCTTGCCAAAAAGCGACTAAAACTTCAAAGATTTGGTTGCTTGAGCAAGATTGCCAGTGAAAAAAAATTGTTCAGTCAACCGGAATTTCAGCCACAAAATTTTACAATGTGTTTAGTCTGTGAGATCGGAAACACAAGAAAAAATCGGAGTAATAAACTTTGGCAGACGAATTTGCGTGGTAAGAAATCTCCCAATCTAAAAAAAAAACAAAGTTGTTCGAGCTGGCTACTTAACGCTTTTTTTTCTGGCTACTTAACATCTTTTTTTTTCAGCAAAAACCAGGCATGCGCGACCGACACAAAAGTTTTTCTAAGGTGTGCTTTCCAAAAAGTGTCCTAAAATGTTGTTTTTGATCTGCTTGTTCAAAAATTTGCCTGCAGCGCAAATTAGTTTGCCTACTGACGGTCTTCATTGCATTTTGAAAAAGTTCGGAAATTCAATCTGGTCGACCTAAAAAAGTCAACAATATTTTTAAAACCATATGGAAAATCCGCCTGAAAAATTTGTCTTCACACAGGGTCGGATCTAGGATTTTTTTGAAGCGGGCGCACTTTAGAAAAAAAACGTTTGGGACTTTTGATTGACCAAATGGAATATCCGAGTTATCCAAAAACATTATTGAAACCACTATTTTCCAAAAACACTATTTTAGAAAAAAAGTCCGAAAAAAGGCAATTTGTGGAAATTTTAAATGAACGTATTGACCGAAAAGCGTTTTTTTTTGCGTTTGCTTCTCAAAAATATAATATATTGGGCCAAATATACTTCAAATTGTAGCCTCAAGATTACTACTTACAGCCGCAAAAAAATCAAGACCGGTTTCCATGTAAAAGAACAGCACCATTTGGGTCATGAGAAAGTCGGTTCCTCCCTAAATCCACCTCTTTATTAACATAGGCTGAGACATTTTGCGTCTTCACGGCCGAATTTTGTGAAACTTTCGAGTTTACTGCAAAAAAAGTAATTTTTCAATCTGTTTTGAATAACCGGAACCAAAACTAGTCATTATAATAACCGAACCGCAGCCACAACAGATCTTAAGACCAGTGTTTGCATTAAATGAGTATCTTAAGAAATTGAATAAAAGCTTCGATTGAATCAAAAAAAAATCTGAGCAATTAACGTAAATGTCACCATCTTTTTAAAGCGAAATTAAACCGACGATGTCCTTAGGCAAGGGTTGACTTTTCTTGCAAGTGGGTGAAAACTTTTATTTTTAACCAAATAAGGAGAGCTGAAACACCTCTGTTAAAAACTTCATAAAATTCATTTTTGGGAGTTATTCCGATTTTTAAATTTGAACAAAGTCGGAACCAAACCAAATCAAAACAACCCAAACAACAAAAAAAACGAGCAATTAAGTTCGGTTTATAAGAAAAATTGAGTTTAATTCAATGAAATACACAAAAACACCAGAAAATTCAAAATTCCACTGTTTTATGACAAAAAAAATGATTTCCAAAAGATATTATGAAAAATTGGATTTTTGACATTAATTTTTGACACTAGTTGCGCAAAAGCGGATTAAAAAACATATTTAGATGCGTTATTTGTTAGATTTAAGTTGGTTTAATTATCTGGCAGCAAGAAATTAAATATAATTTTTTCCACAGCTGAATCAAAGACTTTATGATACCGAAAACCAATATATGAAATTTTTTTATACCAGTTTTCTGTATTTTTTGTGTTGAAAATTTAAGTGCTAAGAAACGAGTGAATTATTAAATGTATAGCAGCTTTTGTTCATCTGATTAAAACAAAAAAAGATTCAAGTTAACACAAATTGTTGACTAGGTTTTTTGTTTTTATCAAAAGCAATCATGAAAACTGTTTTGCCAAAAATTGCTACGTTTTGATTCTACTAAATATGCACGAAACCAAATCTTAATTTTTTATCTTGTATCTTACCAATCGAAATTTCAGCCCATCTGATCGGTCGCAGTTGTTTCGAGGAACTCGGTCTGGTCTGTCTCTGATCATAAAATCTCTAAGAATATAACTAATTATTTACATCGCCTCAGTCTAGAAATATAACTAATTATTTACCGACCCGCGGTAAAGTTATAAAAAAGGGATTATGCTGAGTGAAATAAAGATGAAAAGAAGGAAGAACTCCTTCCTTAAAGTACCAACTAATTCCAATTTAAGGGACAAAAAAGACTCAGAAAATAATTCTAAAATATCAAGCGATGTCATTGGCTCAAATGGCCATATAAAAAAATGCAACGTCTGTGCTTGGTAAAAGCAGTTAATGTTTTTCGTTATATTTTTTGTGGCAAAAAGCGCACGATATCAGCCGAACGAATATAACAAATATAAAAATATGTTCCAACGCGGAAAAATCAGCTTACAACAAAAAAAAGAACACCAAAAATTGCGAAACAATACAAAAATATCTGCCCTATTCTAGCCAAACTCTCCATCCTTATGTATTGTTTTTGCTCTTGATGGCGCACTTATTTATGGTTCATTGGAAACAGGGGCGGATATAGGGGGAGGGGCAGTATTTGAAAGGGATCGCGCGCCAAAAAAAACGCAATTTTTTTGGTCAAAATTTTCCAAAAAGTGGTTTAAAACGTTTTGTTGATGTTTTATCATAAACTTGCCTGCGATGCACAATTTTTTTAGTCAAAATATGGTCTTTTTAGAGTTCTGGGAGTGCACGGAAAATCAAATTGGTTGACCTAAAGAAGCAACAAAATTTAAGAAAAAAATTTGAAAACCCGCCCACCCTTCGAGAATATCCTAGATCCGCCACTGATTGGAAACAATAGCCTACTAGTTCATCATGGCCGCTTGAATCTGACTATCAAACCAGGGGATTCAAAAAATACCATGTTGCTGACCTTTTGGTGTGCTGCCATCTTGGTGCTCAATCGAGAGCAATTCAAATTATCAATCAAGTGAAACTCTCAGAAAAAGTACACCGATTTTCAGACGTCTTGTAATGAGCCCAAATAAAAATGTCACCTGCTATTTTAAGAAGGGCCGTAGCTTCCACAGGTTGAAATAGTTGGCAAATTTTTTCCGATAACAAGGGTGAGCAAGACGGCTCGCATCAGGGCGAAACCTGAATGTTTGGACTGCCTTTCAACATTTTTGAAACATTTTTGAAGGCATCAATTGAAAAAAAAAATCAATAAATTTTTTTTAAAAATTGCAAAAAATGAACTCAATTTTTCGATTTTGTTTAAATTCTTGCCCCTACACGCTATACCAAGTACAAAGTGATGATCTCAGCGTTTAGAAACGTTTTATTATTCCCGAATATCTTGCCTCAATTCAATTTGGAGCGATTTATATACGGATTGCATAGCCGCTTACGCAGTAACAGCACGAAAGATCTCGCGCGTTAGTTATCCCAAATTAGCCAAATTGCCAGTTTTCAAATCCTCATAATTTGTCAAAAAATGTTTACATTAAAATATCTTTTTAAGCCTTAGCTCTGTTCATGGCTGGCTTTTAGATTGTATAAAAATCGCCAGTTAAAAGTTCGAAATTGGTCTGGTGAAAAAACACCCCGAGCAGAAATTTTTTGTTACTATATTCAAAAGGTTGAACATTGAGTCCAAATTTTAAGCACTATTCACAAAATATGACAGTAAATTGGATTCTGTCTTTCAAAAGTTCCGTTTATTTTTTCCATTCAACGGAAAAGGTGGAACCAAAGCTGAGTTCCATTTTATCAACAGTTAGAAAAAATTGTTATCATCTTTTTTTATTAAACAGAAATAATTTTATAATCTCTGTACGAATGCCTAACTTTTTAAACATTCAACAAAGTGACGAAATATTTGTGCTCTGTGTGTTCAGACAAGCTTCGAGTTTTTAACTCGCGGTTTTTGACTGATTTTTTGAAATATATTATCCAAAACTTTTGCTGTTTTGAATTCAAATTCAAAAGCATATTTCAACGATGGTTGTTTCCTGTAAAATTATGGGGGTTTAAGAGTGGCATATTCGGTTAATTTAGGTTAATCAACGCGCGATATAATTCTCACTATTAACGATTAAGTGGAGATTTACTCTGTTCTAGAAATCAGTACAAATTGAATTTAGGCATGCTGTTTGGCCTAAGTTAAACTGTGCTTTATTAAAAACCAATCATTTGGTCCCTTAAATGGCGTTTGTTGGATAGTTCGTAAAAAAACTTCTTTTATCTTGATTTTCATAACTTTTTAAGCAAACACTACTCCATAGACCTCCATCAGACATCTCGTTGTTTTTGTTAGGTGGCGTCTCTCATGCTTACGGGACCGAATGCTTGAAATTAATTTTAGCTTACTTTCAGCCAATCAAATTGAGCATTCAAAATCTGAAAGTAAATTGCAAAAATCTCGAATTAAGAAAAAAAATCCAGGCCATCAGTGTTAATTTTGACCGATTAGTTAATAAGCAGATAAGTTTTCAAGACTGAAAAATTCTTATGATTTTAAACTCATAAGTCTTGATGTTTGTCTGAATAGTATTGCGGTTGTAACCGGCAATTTGTAATATTTTTGATTATTTTCCGCTGATTTAACGCATTTTCTGTTAATATTGACGTCGATTTTCTGAGAGGGCATTTAACCAATAGGAACGCTAAGCGATTTTGATTGGTTAAAATTTTTCAAGCATTTGGTCCCTCAAGCATGAGAACCCTCCCTTTTTTGTAACATCTGATGAGGAAATGTTTTCCTTTCCCTAGATTATCTCTTTGTGAATAAAGACTAATCAGTCTAATAACGAAGGGCTTTTGCGAAAATTATGCTCAATCATCGAAAGTCAAAGCAATGTTATGGAGGCCAATTAAAGAGATACTAATTTAAAAATGGACACATTTTTTTCTCTTTGTTTTGTCTTCTGCGGCAATTAGTGACCTAAAGTTTACAAAACCCAGCAAAAAACACCCTAACTCGCAATAGAAGACGATAAGCTGAGTATCTGGGAAAAATTTATTTGCAGCTTAAGTCATTGACTAGAAATGCTTTAATTAGCGAATTCTACTACAAATTTCTCTATTATTTACTTGCAGTTCCATATTTTGCGCAAAAATCAAAATTTAACCGCTTCATTGATTTTCATTATTAATAATCACAATGAAAGCATCCTTATAAAACTGCCAAACAACTAATTATTTATAGGAATATT
Organism: Symsagittifera roscoffensis; assembly: GCF_963678635.1. Classification (NCBI taxonomy): domain Eukaryota; kingdom Metazoa; phylum Xenacoelomorpha; order Acoela; family Convolutidae; genus Symsagittifera; species Symsagittifera roscoffensis. The sequence goes on along the minus strand of NC_087069.1, from coordinate 32,047,482 downwards.
AACAAAAACAAGCTATAGCATAAGGGCAAAAATTTGAATGTTCCGAGTGTCCGTTAAAATTCTGACCAAAAGTTCAAAATAGCTTGCCTCCAATCAAATTGGAATATATTTTGAGCCAAATTATATCGCCACCTACGCGCCAATTATAAAGGGGGTTGGTCTCCCCAAATGAACCAAATTGCCCTTTCTCCAAGCGTCATAACTTTACAAAAAGTAATTCAGAGTTATTTTTAGAGCGCCAGAATCATTCAGATGGTAAAAAAGTCCAATCAAAAATGGCTTTTTAAAAAAATAAGTTGGTCTGAAAAAAATCACACGAAGCTTAAATAACCCAGCTTTTCTAGAAAAGTGGGAACAAAAACAGCAATAAAAATAGCCGTAATTACATCAGTCACAATGAGAACCGTTACAATGAGAGCACAATTAAGTTGAATACAAGAAGAAAATACTGATGATAATTATCATAATCATCACAAAGACAATGCTGTGAATCGCTTTACTCAAATATGGAAGTATCTAAAGCACTTTCATATTCAAGTTTCAAACTTAAGTAGTAAGAGACGCAGCATAGTGTGTTTGGTTAGAGTGAATAGACTCGTGGTAATTTCAAAAAAGAATTTTCTCTAACAGCTGCAAGTTTTGGACGCGATTACCAAAATTTACCGTAGTTTCCGATGGTTTTTCGTAGTGTATGTCATCAACTGGCAATTTGTTTCAGGAGCTACTTTAAAGCAATTATCTCTGCATTATAATTTACGCTCTTTTGATTAGGTCCTGTTAACAAAAAGGACGCTAAAATTTCGTATGCTCATGGATATGTGACCTTCCTAATGGGTAATTGGGTGACAGAAATTATCAAATGCTCTTGCAAAATGTTCAAAGACAGGAAGCCCACAAAGAATTGTGAAAAGCAAAACTGTAAAAATACTTTCACTTTCGTCGTAGTCGAAGTCTTGCTTCAAGCTTTGGTGAATAGGCTTGAACCTTTTTTCAAATAAAAATTCACTAATCGTGGTTATAAAAAACTCCGCTGAAGCTGTTGCATACAAATGAAAATTTCTTTATTTAACCTTAAATAACCAAAAACCGTTCCTTTAGATGAAATTTTTTCATCAATTTTGTAAAACCCTGAAAAGAAATTGCCAGAAACGTATAATTCAAAACAACAAATTTAGATAATGCTTTGATCAAAGAAAAAAATCTATTTTTTACAGCGACGGAAAATTGAGAAATCCTCAAAATCTATCTAAAAAAAATTCCTGCACTAATAAATTTTAGACATGATGATGCTAGGTAGAAGGAAGAGCAATAGTGGTCATTAAGGAGTGCGAATTCTAGAAAAGTTTTAATGTATTTTAAACTGGTCAATTGGTTGTTTAGTCTTTTTGATGTCATGTTATTTTGCAACAAGTTTGTCTGACACCTTTTGATTATCCAAAAAATTCACTTTCTTCGGTTTTTGGGTTCATGTTTGATCCAAACTAACAATTTTTTTTGCTTCCTTACTTGTTATCTAGGTTCGCAAGTCAAATTTCTTTTAGATTTCGTCCTACTAAATAACAGATATTACCGGCTTCTTAATTTCACAATACTAACAATTGAGTGAATAATTACACAAAACAAGTTACGTGTTTTACTACCTGAATATGAAACTAAATAAAATGCTTTCGCAGAAAATAAATTATGTAATACACAGCATTTTGAGTGTAGTTTGTCTACCTTTGTTAGGGTTCCGAACCAACTGCCTTTAAATAGGCGTCATTTTGAAGCAGCAGTTTTCGTATTTGAATATATTCTCTAATTTGAAGGGTAAGGCGACAATTTTTAATAGGCGACAATTAGTAACACGCGACAATTCGTAACAAGCGACAATTCGTAACAAGGCATTGGCAAGTAGAATACGCTTGCTCCGCATCGTTCCGCTGCGCTTACAGTACTTTCCACTCTATCTATTGTGACGAGTTTTCGCCTGTTACGAATTGTTGCCTCACGGTTTTATAGGTCTTGTTTAATGTATGACAAACGCACGGTACTTTTGTTACACTGATATGACTTTATCCAAAACAGGAAAACTCTAAATTTATTTATTTATTTTTAAATGTTTTTATCGATTGGTTGACAAAGATTACAAAAAATTACAAATTAATGACATTTCGAAAAGTATCAAGAAGAGAAGCTCTCAAAGATCTGATAAATCCAAACTTCTGTGAAAAAATTTTGCTCTCATGTAAATGTTTTTAATTTGTGAAAACAAACAGTCAAAAAATTTTGATTTTAAAACCCAAAATATTTCAAAAAATGTAAGGGATCAAAAATGTGCATTTGAGAATGACTTTCTAAACTTCAGCAAAAAGTTGAACTCAGACAAAAAATTGGCAACAAAACCAAAACAAGACAGCTCGTATCAGGGCGAAGCCCTGAATTTTCCGACTGCCTTTTAAGGTCTACGGAGCAGTAAAAACAAACAAAAAATAAATGTAATAAAACAATATGAATTTTTAAAATAAAATTTGAGATTTTTTTTGAAAAATCATCCCCCGCACGCCATATAAAAAACAAAGAGATAAATTTTGCTCCTTGTAACAAATCAATTATGGCAAATAAGCTTCTTTCACGCAATGTCGAACGATTTCTATGACGGATTAAACGTCCGCTTACGCGTTAATAGCGCAAAATATATCGCGCGTTAATCGTCCCAAATTGGCCAAAATGGCTATCTTTCAACCCTTAACTTTTCGAAAAACGATTACAGGTAAAATATCTTTTCATTTTTAAGCTCCTTTGATTGATCAGAAAAAGTCAGTCAAAAATGGCTAGTTAAAAAGTGGAAATTTGTCTGAAGAAAAAAATCGACCCGAGAACAATTATTCCGTTAGTTTTGTTGTGAGAAGCAGAACAAAAAAAAGATTGTCTTGAGCTTATAGTCTCTCGAAAACAAGAAACAAATTTGTTTGCGATTCTAATTTCAGAGATCGCTAATAACTTTCACTAGGATCACTGTTCCAACCAAAAATGGTGTGAATATACTACAATTAGTCACTACAGTACAATTCGTTTTTGTCCCGTGTTTTCGAATTTGTTTGAAAAATTTCATTACATTTCAATTGAACTGCAACTACAGCGCTGATTTTAATGAACCGGACAAACCAAACAAAATATGTTTTTCTCAATTTTTGTTAAGATAAGACAAAAAGTGAAGAGAACAAAAGTTGCTTAGAATTTCACCGAAAATGAAATGGTGCAATTTTTTCTTCAAAATTCTCAACCAAAAATTTTACCCTAACAATGGATCATTTTGGTTTTTTAATTATTTAAGACAAACACTGATATTACTTTATTATTAGATGAGAAAATTATATCAACCTCTCTAACCTCTCTAAAACGTTGTTGGGATGTGTAAGAAAGTTCTTGTGATATAATTTTCTTATCTATTAACTGAGTATTTTCAGCGCAATTTTTGATTAATTATAAAAACCAAATATCTCCATTTTTGGGGTAAAACTTGGGTTGAGAAATTTGGAGAAAAAATTGCCTCATATTAATTCTAAGCAACTTCTGTTTTCATCCTTTTTTTGTGTAATTTAAACCCAATTTGAGAAAAAAACACGTTTGAAAATTCAAACTTTCAAGAAAATTCAAGACCGGATAAATTAAATCAGCACTGTATACTTTGGAAACATGATGACGTTTTTCAGAACTTTGTTTTGTAACAACGTTCAAGACATTTTGGCACCTCGCCGGGCGACAAATATGGTGACAATAATTGATCTATTTTGGAAAGTGTGACAAACTTTTAACAAGAGCAGTCAGAAAAATTTCTGCTGCATTGATCTATTCCAATGCCTGATACGAAAGGATGTATGAGTCATAAACAAAGGCCACACAATTTCCAGCAAACACACCGGCAAGTTTTTATGAGAGCATTGGATTTCGACAGAGAGTCTGACAAATAAATTTTAGTAAAAGGAGCCAAAAATAATTCTTATAACGACGAAAAAATGAAAATAAAGAGTGGGAACTGAAATTTTGACACCAATATTGTGAAATAGGTGAATTCAAAGCTTCTGAAATTTCAAACATTTTTTAAAACGTCCGCGAAATGCGTCTGTTAGATTTTCCAGCTTTTGTTATTTTGTTTTGTAATAGCGACACTTGACTGAGGCATCGGTGTAAAAACCTTAACTGGTTACTGTTTGTTTGACTTTCTATACTATTGAACACATTTTAGCGACATATTTTATGTATTTTTTTTCACTTAGTTTTAATTGATCCAATTCGTTATTTCCCTACATTTACTGGAAGTTAACATAAACTGAAATTGATTTTCACTTTTTTTATACAGTTTAGTTTGTTGGTTTTTACTGATACGCCACAAAAGATATATAAAATATTTCATTTTGACTTTAGCATTTTGATATCACGAAATGAAAGACAGAAACAGTGATTTTCTACAGTGGGAAATAAATATGAAATGCAAACAAGACTGCTTGTATCAGGGCGAAGCCCTGAATGTTCCGACTGCCTTTTAAAGTCTATGGAGCACTAATAACATGAAAAAATTTAATATAAAAAAAATGAATTTTTTTGTTCAAATTTGAGCTTTTTTGTAAAAAATGTCCCCCCGGGTGCCATACAAAGTACAAAGTGATAGATTTCCCTCGCTCCTAGTAACAGGTCAATTATGGCAAATAAGCTTCTTTCAATCAATTTGGAACAATTTCTAAGACGGATTTAATCTCCGCTTACGCTTTAGTAGTGCTAAATATATCGCGCGTTAATTGTACCAAATTGGCCAAAATTGCAACCTTCAAACCCCCGGAATTTTACGAAAATTGATCACAGGCAAAATATCTTTTCAAATTTAAGCTCAGGTCTTAAATATCGTTCCAATGTTATGAAAAAATCCGTCAAAAATGGCTGGTTAAAAAGTCGAAATTTGTCTGAAGAAAAAAAACCCACCGCGAGCACAAATATTCCGCTACTTTCGTTTCAAAAGTCGGAACAATAATTTCTTTTAGTGCTAACTTCAAAAGCCTGAAAACTTAAGCAGAAAAACAGACATATGAGAAAGAAATTTTGTGAACTTCGAAACCTATCAATAAGTTAAATAACAAATTGGAGGTTACAAAAATTCACAATTCAAAAATCATTCTTTACATCTACGAGTCGTGATTTTTCGACCCACTCACCAACAGAAAAGTTACCCTTTGGTTTTTATGACATCTTTTTGCGGTCAATAAATATTAATGTTTTTTTTCTAAAATTTTTCTTGGCACCAATATGTACTAATTTTGAAGGAAGTAGGCGCCAAAAAAACGCGGTTTTTTTGGTCAAAATTTTTCCAAAAAATAAATTCATACATTTTCAAAAAAAGTCCGCCGGCACTTGAGTCCCAGACCATAGGTCACAGAGACAACCCCGTTTCCTCTGAGCCAAGTGGAAAGTAGTCTCGAAGTTGCCAATAATTTCAGACATAAAATTTGTTTACGGGAAGAAGTAGGTCTAGTTTTTGATTACAAGTCACCTGCCTACGCAATTGTAAGCAAGGATAGCCCGTTACTGTGCAATTGGCTCAAACATTTTCGACCGTTGTCTTAAAAAAATTTCTACGCGGTGAGATATCAAGACTTGAACAAAAAAAACTTACTCATATTTGACAATCACAGTAAAATAGGCTAATTGGAAAACAGTTTTGTAAAAAAAATGTCTAAAAAATCGACCAAAAAAATATTGGGAGATTCATAAATCTTTTTATAAATGAAAAATTTTTTGCAGATTACTCTCAAATTTTGAAAACTTTTGATTACCAAATTGATACTAAAAATTTTTTATTCAAGTGAAACTTAGCTTTCACAGTTTAAAATAAGCATATATTTTTTAGTTTGATATAAGGCCAAAGTGATTTTTCTTCAATTTTGAATCACGACTGAAAGAGATTCAAGTTGATATTTCACTCAACCCATTCCGATGAATAAGTGTGGTAGCTGATTTTGCATGGAAAACAAAAAGAAAATAAAAAAAACTATAACACACTCGAACATAAAATTGCTTCAAACTTTTCAAATTGTCGGAAAATTAAATTACAATCGCATTAGAGATAAGGTTTAAGAGGTTAGCACTCCTTTCCTTCACATTTCGTCATATTCAGTCTACTTCACAATATATTTCTTCTCGAAACGGAGACAACGTTTTGAATATTTCTCTAAATACGAATGAAGATCAATACGGCTCAAAAAGATATCCCACTTCAACTTTTTTTTTCGCCAAGTCAAAAGCGGGGAAACACCAAAATCGGACAGGTCCTGAGACGCACCACATACCTCAGACACTTATATTTATTTTCCGAGGCCTTCCATCGTCACTTTTATTTCCAAGAATACTTTTTGTTCAATTGATAGTCTTTTTTCGCTAAAATGGATGGAGTTAGGCTTTGGAACACCAGATATGGGCAGTTTAGGCCTCAGATTCTCATATCTTCTGTTCCAAAGACGTCTCCTATCATTTTTTGAGCAAAAAGACGCAAATTGATCAATTTTTGATTTTTTTTGGCTGAAAATATAAATGATGGATAAAAACCTGGGATAGCATATTGTGCGTTTCAGGACCTAGCGCAAAATCCACGGGTCCTAACAATTTTTAAAGATTCACTTTTCTCACGTTTGCTGCTCTAGAGCCTATACAAATTGTAGAAAATAGAGAAAAAAAACGAATCGGAATCATAGTGTAAGACAACCCCCTTAGAAGTTAGTTTTACGGAAAATGACGGGCATGAAGACACTTGGTTTCATACAAGAAAGAATACCCAAACTTGCCGTAAAAACTTCGCCAAAGCCTTGTTATTATCAGTTTGATCAATCAGTTTTGTTTTTCTTCACTTTCTTCAATGTTAACGAGTCGTTCATAGACTCACTGGAAAAGCAGGTGAACTGGGCAATGACAATATCATTAGCATGAACTCACGGAAAGAAATGAAAATAATGATTTATTTGCACGCTTACTTTAGAGGTGATAATAAAAAGTTCTCAATAAGCAACAAAAAACTAAATTTTTGCATCAGTACAGTACGAGCAACAGCAACAGTGTTGTGTGAATTGCATCATGCTATTTTGGCAATAATTGCTTTAGCATATTCTTTCCTTAATTTGCCATAAATCTATTTCCATTGTGCACAAAAACCCATTTATTCAGTCCTCTTAGTTCTGTTGGCCTAGCAGCAATGGGTCTCAAAACTTTTACAGAGCATCAGGTTAGATCTAAACTCTTTCTTAAAAGCCAAGTGTTTTTAAGAGCTTTGCATAACATTCAGGAAAAAACACTGATTAGAGCTGCCTAAACCATTCTCTACCTCAATTTATCTCACCTCACTTTTTTCGGATAATTTGTCCTTATCGAGAGCTAGATGCAGCAAGACAGTGTCGCCTCAACACTTCCAACTAAGAAAGATAACAAAAATTTGTCAAAAGAGTAACCTCCGACAGCCTAATCTTTTTTTCTGCGGCATAAAGCAATCCGACTATCATGTGATCTCGAAAGATTTTAGTTCCCATAAGCCTTCTTCAACTGTGTTCAAATCTTGCAGTTGGCTGATAGATTGGTACGGCTGTCTTCTCGATGGACGAATAATTTGTAATTTAAATTTTATGGTTGTCTTCATTGTAATCATTGCCTTTAAAAATTAGGCTGAAATTTGGCAGACTTTGTTTTCCTTTGATCAGGAAAAAAACAAGTCATACTAAAGATAATCAAAAAAATTCTCGCACTAATTTCTTCGAGAGGAGATTTTTCATAGGAAAAATTGTTTGTGAATTGATTTCCTATTTTTTCGTAATTTTGAGGTTTTTCTACCGTTTGTTTGCTCACATTTATTCGTTATTGAATCAATTTTCACGAATAAACTCCCTTCTTGAATTGTCCTTTATCTTTTGATTTGTCTGTTTTTGATTACTTTTTTAATGTACTCATCTTGGCAGAAAGAAAAATGGTATGAGGATTCAATAGCTTCCAATGATCGCTATGTCTTTCACAAAGGAAAAACAGGTAGTTTTTTTGATTTCTAGGTAAATTACAGTATCAAACTCGAGTTTTACTATCTTGATAAAACGACATGACTATCTTCTCAAAAATGGGAGTTCGGTTATTCCTTGCTTTGATTTTCTTCAAATAAGTATCGAACTCCAGTCGTAAAAAAACTTGTGGCTTTTCCAGTACTTCTTGAGCATGGGCTAAGCTGGCTAGCATCAATTCTATTAATTAAATTGAATATTATAAAAAAAATCCGCAAATATCGAAATTTGAATGAACAAAACAGAAGGATCTTCTGTTGTTTTCTCATATTTTTCACACAAATCTCTATCGCTTTCGAAAATTAAAGAGAACTTCTCATTGGGTGAGCTATTCTCACAACTGATCTCTGACTTGTTTAGTATATTAGACTTGATCGTTTAGTATATAGAGTGCAGTAATTTATTTGGCAGTGTAGTTTTGAAAATATTTTAAAAACTTAACTTTCGATTATCAGAGAAAAAAATATGCGATTTTATTCGTGATCACCTCAGATAAGGTGAAGTCCCATTTGTCCCAACGTTCATTTGAACCAAAAATATAAAATCGCTCCCATTTGTACCAAAACTATTCAACTCGTTTTCTGATTGGTCGAATTGTGAGCCAACGAATTATTACATTAAATTTCTACAGTTCAAACAGTAAAAAAACTTAGCAGCAGAATAGTGATCGCCGCAGTCGCGCCAACGTGTTGCGAGCTTTTGCCAACAGAGGGTAGGACTCTATACAAAAATTAAAGCCGGTTATCGCCGCAAAGCGGCGACGCGCGCGTAGCGAGCCCACCGGCGACCTTAAACCAAGAGCTCAAAATAGTCGGCTTAGTAATCTTTGACCAATTGAATATTTTTTGTACTGACGCGATTGATTTTTTTTTGGTACTTGTGAATTGCATCGAAAAACTTATTAAATAGTTTGTTTTCATATTAAAAATAGTTGGCGCTGGACAAGATGAGTCCAGCGAAAGTTTATCAAAGGTCAGGAAATCAAATGACTCGAGAGTTTTCTGTACTTCATGTCAGAAATCGATTACAAATGGTAAAAATATCTTCCACTGTGTCACGTGTGGTAACACCATGCATCTTACAAAGCAATTTACAGGATTATCTGAAAATGCAATAAATGGAATCAAGGAAATAACTTGCATCTTCTCCTTTTTTGCAATGACTGCTTGGGAACGATTCAACGAGAGGTTGCTATTGACTGCCTTGCAAAAGGTTGCACTCCTCCATTAAACGAAGCTAAGTTAACTTCTTTTAAAAATACTATTTCATCCCTCCAAGAATCTGTGGTTGAATTTTCTGCGGTGTCCCCCATTCGAATGAAATATAGCGACGCAGCACGAACTGCTCCGTCTTTTGTAGATTCAACAAGTAGTGAAAATCGTATTTCGGGTATCCCTGAAACTACACCCTCAAATCAGAGCCAAAAGGCTAGTCGAATGAACATTATCACCCACGAAGAAAACTCTATAAACGGAATCTTGAATCACATCGGTCTGGAAGCATCAGATATTGTTTGTTATAATAGACTGGGTAAATTCAAAGAAAATTCAAGCCGTCCATGATCTGTATTGATTAAATTGAAAAACGATTTTATTGCATCAAAAATGCTCGCGCTGTCTTCCATGCTGCAATCATTCAAGGGAGTGTTTCAATAAAAAAATATTCGGTGTTCATCTCACGGTCACTTAATAAAAAACAACAAGAATTTGAACGAAAATTATTGCAAAAAAGACGTGATTTGTTGGATGCAGGTGCTGATCCATAATCAATAAAACTTCGTAATTTGGAACTTTTCCAAAACAATGTAAAAGTTAACGTAGATAAGTGACTACCTGTCAAACATTCGATCTCAGTAACAGAAATACGATGTTTTTCTCACATTAGCAATCTGATAGGACTTGAAAGACGTCAAAAGTTCTCAAAATTTATAACATCAGCTTCATATCATGTTTTATGTTTACAAGAAACTTGGCTAACAGATAACTTCTCTTAAGAATAATTATTCCTTCCTTCTTACAACATATACACATCTAATCGACCTTCAAAGGAAAATGATGCATCAGCTCATGGTGGTGTGATGATTTGTGTTACTAAACATCTCACTTGCTCTCGAGAGTCTGCGATGACTTGAAGGACTTTTGTTGTATTTCGACAATAGACCTTGGTACCTGATCTTTGACTGTCATATGCGTTTATGTATATCCTTCAGACAGTCCTTACAACATATCCTTACAAAAAATTAATTCAATCCATAATTTTATCCGCAAATTGACTGATGATCACCTGATCTTTTACAGCCGATTTCAATTTTCATGGGATCGACTGGACTACTTATTCCTCAAAAACTGAATCAGAATCATCTTTACTCGAATTTATTACATTAGCTCATTAGATTTACTTATTACTTCCAAAGATATTGAAATTGAAGAAGTTTTGCCATTACAGAATCTAGATATGTCAGACCACTTTGCCATAGAAGCCACAGTATCCATTAATAAAAATTTTAATTCGGAAATTAGACCGCGATTTTTATTTTAGCTATTGTAATGGGGATTATGAAAAATTAAGCTACATCATTAATCAATCCGTTTTTCAACCATTTTGCTGGTCTAATGTAGCATTTCTCATTGAACAATGGTATCATTGGTTGAATGAAAAACTGAGAGAAACCATTCCTATCAGAACAAAACACAGACGTTCACTTCCTCCCTGGGTAACTTCTGAGACTTCGAATTTACTCAAGCGACGTCAAACAACCTCTCAAAAATTTGGTGCTGAACATTCCAAGTGTCTTGCATCATCTCTAGTTTGTCGAAGATCTGTTCAAAATGACAAGATTGAATACGAGAAACGCCTAGCGGATGGCAGAAACACAAATGCTTTGTTTAAATATTATAGGTCTCTAAATAAATCATTGCTACCATGAACCTTGCGCTTTCGCAGCGCGAAAGCCTCGACTGACCTCGAGAAGGCTGAGTTATTTGCTATTTTTATTCGCAGAAAACTATATCGAATCTCCTCATTATCAAATAAACCATCATTCTATATCAAATAGTCCAATTATAGATTACTTTTTAATTGACGAGTCCTTGATTATGGATATTTGTTTAAACCTAGCTATTGAAAAAGCCATTGGTCCGGATTACCTTCCACCTTTTTTATTCTCTAAATGTGATAAAAACAACCTGTCGTTCATAATATCAATTATTTTACAAAATTAAGCAATCTTCAACATATCCTGAAACCTGGAAATATTCAATAATTTTTCCAATACATAAAAAGCGCAGCAAAATTACAGTAGAAAAGTGTCGAACAGTCTCTTTACGATCAGTACCTTCAAAAAAACTTAAGCGTTGTTTGTTTTTATCGCTGTATGATTTTTGCAAACCCTTTTTTAAAATTCTCAGTTTGGTTTCAGGAAAAAACGCTCCAGTTCACTTCAACTTTTAGTTTATTTAGATGAAATTCGTTCAGGAATTCGACAGGGGAAAGAGATAGATGTTCTATATACCGACTTTGAGAAGGCTTTTGACAGTGGACCATGGAAATTTACTTCATAAGCTTTCTGATTTTGGTGTCTGATTTTGGTGAGCTATTAAACTTCTTAAATTCTTATCTTAGCGGTCGCAAACAAAGTTGGAAATTACTTGTGGAAGTTGATTGTTGTAACGAGTGTTGTGTGCCTGAAGGGTCAGTTCTTGCGCCTTTGTTGTTTATATTATTCATCAATGACTTATCTCGACGGTGTACTGTCAGCTCACCATTATTATGTGCAGATGATGCAAAGTTGATTACCCTCAACTTACATGAACAATTTCTTAAAGCAGAATTACACTTGGAGCCTTTATACTTTGAGCGTAACGAACAAAATGCCTTTCAATGCCTTTAAGTGTTGCTTTCTAATTTCAGATCAAAAAGTCAAAATAATTTATATTTCAATAACATTCCAATTACTAATTTGATATTTCACAAACAGCTGGGTCTTTACATTACCGAGGACCTTTCTTGGGATCTTCACATGTCAGAAAGTATCAAAAAAGCAAATCCTGCCTTTCTTTTTAAAAAAAGAAATTCTCCTAAACTTTCCATGAGCACAAAATTAAACCTTTATAAAAGTATGATTTTATCTTTTGTCACATATTCGAGTTGGTGCTTCTACCCAAGCATCACTCGTTTATTGGAGTCCTTTCAAAAAAGAACTTGTTATTGGATCAGTGGTCATAACAATTAAAAAGACGACCTAATTAAACTGAACATTCTACCAGTACTATATTATCTTCAAATGCTAGATCTTTTATACTTATCCAAACTAATGAATGGATCCTACGATTTTGATTTTGCTGCTAAAGCGGTCAGTTATTCACCCATGGAAAATCTTTTCAATACAAGGTCTGCTGCTTCTAGTTTGTTTCAGGTACAACGCCCAAAGATGAAGCTATGCTCGACTTGCTAATTAAGCACCAAGTTATGTTGACATTACAGATATTGGTTCTCTCAAGAAAGGCCTTCTTCGATGGTTTTGGAATAACTTCACTCTATATTTTGATGAGGATTTACCTGCACTTGGAAAACGCATTGTGATTGTGTGCAGTACAACTTCAGAAAATTATTAAGAAACTTACCAACTTTCATCTCAGAGGGTCGCTGAACCCTCACGGACTCCCCCGTGAAATTCTTATTAGTAATAATAATCATAATAATACCCACCTCAGATAATTTAGTCGCTGAACCCTCACGGACTCTCCCGTGAAATTCTCATTAGTAATAATAATCATAATAATACCCACCTCAGATTATTTATTTAGCGGATAGCAGATTAAAATAAGTTCATTTACTGGACGAATTTCTTTGTATTTCCTATTTATGCACAAAATAAATAATTGATTAATCTACTAGCAGTAAAACATTAACTTGTAAACACTTCGACCGCCATAGTGCTTTTCGCGATGAAAGTGTTTCTTTGCTATAAAAACCGTTGACAGAAGATTATGCTACTTCCACAGGAACCAGGGTAGTTTAAATTCGATGTTCAAACTGCTAGGGCAGTCTGGATTGATATTTGCAGCAAGAGAGCAAAATAGCGTTAACTCGAATTCAGCAAACTAAGAAGACTCATGAATGAGGAAAAGTATCAAAATAAACAATTCAATTAAGTACCAAAATTGAGTTTAGTGTGCGGTCTCATCTCTCTATCGAAGTTATACAAGTTCAACTCATAGCATGAATGCATTACAACATATGGAAGGAAAACGCACTGCAGTCTAATCAAATCAAAAGTTTTGTTCTTTTCAGGCTTAGGCTCTTTTCAGAAGTTACTCTTTTTTATAAAGAAAATTAATATTTTCAGATAAATTCAATTTTTTTTGCAATAAAACACCTTTTTAATCATTTCGGCATGAAACGTACAACCACTCAAAATTGATTGTGTGACAGCAAAACAAAGTTCAGACTCTGAACTTTGAAAAGAGCCTAATATATATTTATATATTACGAAGTTTGATTTTTGTGGGAAATTATGTTCTGATGTACTTTCTATATATTAGCACTGCGGCAAGGGCGCCAACTGTGGACGCTGTGATTGCTGCAGTAGTTTTGGCCCAGAAACTGTCAATGAAAGAGTAGTAATAGTAGTGGTATTTCCTTCTCTTGTGCCTAAAAAGCAACACATGTAATTGCAATCATTCCCCCCTCCTCCTGTTGCACTAAGAGACCACCCCCCAACTGAAACCAATAGCCCGCGTTGCACTTAGGGAATAGGCTTAAATTTCAAGCCTCCTTTTCGCTGTAAAAGCGTGAGTGTATACACATATGAGAGCTACACAGACTATTTGAAGACTAGGGGATTTAATTTCATGATTAAAATGCCGCTCTATAATTCATAACTTATCGGAAATATTGCGCTTTAATAAAGCGCATAATTAAGGGTATTTGAAATCTTCAAATAGGAACTAAGCTGAACAAATAAATTAGAACAAAAATTGAAACACAGAGGCGAAACGGAGCTCAAAAACTTAAAAAAGTTAAAAAAAAACTTAGCGAACCAAAACTTTCGATAAGATAACTAGGGACCCAGCTAATGCTAGAAGTACGTGTTTCGTATTTTTGAATTTGTTATACTGATGCAGAAAGAAATGCGCGATTTCAAAACTTGGATTTTGCCCAAAACCCCTTAGTTGTTTCTCTACTCAAAAAAAGTGAAAGAAAATTTTTGAGATATTGGAATTTTTTCAAGATAACATTTTTTTTACAAAAAACTTGGGAGTCACAGCGTTTGTTAAAAAATTCAGACAAACGATTCTTTTGATTATATCCTTCGTCTCAGATTGAATGCGGTTAGTTTTTAAGAAAAGTCAGAAAGTTTGTAACAAAACGGACTAAGTTAAAAAACATGACATTCCGAAACTTTTTCTGCAAACAGTAGTTTGTGGCCGTGTCATATTTAACTCAGTTTATAGTCCGTTGTGGCAGTGACCTTGATGGTCAGTAATTGATACCTGCCAGCGGCGTTGCGACTCTCAAGTGGTGCTAGAACAGTTGACCGTCTGAGTTCATATATATCAAATCGACTGTTCTAACTTCATTTCATTACGGAATTTACTATACTGGAGAATCGCTTTCAATATTGCGCAGCCAGCAGCGAACGGTGGGGTGGACAGAATCCGTTGGGGATTACGGCATTCTGCCCGAGCAAATGCGCGGAACCTCCAATGTTGTGGGAACATTGGATTAATCGATTCACGTGGGGCGTAATAGATAAGCACGCGTTTAACCCGACGTCGTTCTACTTTGCAAAAACGTTAAGGACCGCGCAAATAACGGGGTTACCATCGGAGGTGTTGAAAAAAAAAATCGGGTGGAAGCGGAACAAACGCTAGTTTCTAACTTGTATCTATGCCTGGGAGAACGTGGTCAGGACGACCTAAAGAACAGGAGACCGCATTTGGATTTAGCTACTACCAGGTACCCTCGGATACTGGATGAACTCGAAGCAATCCTTAAGAAAAAGAGAAATGAGACGTTTGAAACTTACCAAATATAGTCGCGAAAACAGCGGGAAGGGGAGTCCCTTGAACAATTTCATTCTGCACTAAGTGGATTCGCGGCTAGATGCAATCTAGGCACGCTGGAACTTACGGGACTTCTTATAGTAAACATGACTAACAAGGAGGCACAAACGGAATTACGCAGGTCTACAAAAACACCGGACAAATTGTACAAGATTGCGTTATCGTACCAAAGGGGAGACAAGTATGCTAAAAGTTACAAAGTTACCAGTGGGGGACTAAAAACGGCGCCAGGGGTGGCTTACAAAGAAAGGCCGAACCAATCAGTTCTATCCGAGAGGGATTCTGAAGGCCATTTCAACAGGGTGCCAGGGGATCATTCCGGGGAAACGCAAGAGGCGGGGCGGAGAGACGTTGTTTTAATTACGACCAGGTGAAATTTACAACGGTCCACATTTCAAAATGTCCAGCCCGCAACGAAACAGGCAACTACTGCAAAAAGACAGGACACTACGAGCGGATATGCCGCTGGAAGAGAGGCGCAAACCGTGGACGCGTAGGACTTATTCACGGCGAGACGGGCATGGATGACCGATTTGCGGAGCATGACAACGATTCGGAAGAAGGAGCATAAACTTAAAGTAGCGGAGGTGCAATTGCCATTGAAGCTCAACGGAAAAATGACGACGGCGTGGATTGATAGTGGGTCGCCAATTTCCATCTTCACCATCGGCGAATTGAGGAAAACGCTGGGGAAAGCGGGTGTCAAAGTATTACCTTTGGGGCCGAATGAAGACAAGTTCGGCGTTTGCGGAAACAATCCATTGAAATTCATGGGGAAGATGAAGGCGACATTGACATCAAATGGGTGGTCGTCAGAAACGTACGTCAAGGTGATCGGGAGGATGGGGGGTGCAGATCGTCAATTATAAGGCGGGATCTGATGCCACAGCTGGGTCTTCAACTGGTTGAAGCCGCCGCGGGAGACGTCATGAATATCCAAGGTCACGGAGCAACAACAGGACAAGCAGTTGGTCGAATGGCAACTGCATTTCAGTAAACAATTCTAGAATTTATTTAATAGGGTAGGGCGCATCTGCAACTATAATGTACACGCCGATTTCTTCAAAGCACTAATGCCGGTGCAAAAGAAAGGTAGACGCGTTCCGATCACGCTTCAAGATGAAGTCGATGAGGAAAATGAAAAACTACTGAGCCAAGGGCATATCGAAATGCTCGGATAAATTATTTGTATTGATAATCGTTATCACAGTAAAAAAACGGGTCGGTTAAATTCGCACTCGAATCAAGGGAGCTAAATAAGCAGGTACATAAAAACAAGTACCAAATGCCGCCCATAGAGGAACTAATGAATACGACAGGGCAAACAATTAGCAAACGAAAATCGGGTACGGTCTATTTTACTACTTAACATATGCATATGAGAACTGCCTTTAAGTCATGAAAAAGGCAAGCATTGCAGTTTTTCGATTGGAAAATCCACCGGTACGCATCGATTCAAGACGGTTTTACGGACTTAACGGATGCCTGCGGAATTTTAACGGGTAATGGACTCCGACTCCATGTTGAATGAATTTCCAAATGCTCATGCGTTCATCGACGACATTCTGGTACTCTCAAAAGCTACGGAAATTTAACATATTGCTTTGTCGAGAAAATTTTGAAAAAAATGGATCGAGAAAATATGGCGCTTAAGCTACCGAAATGCGATTTTGCGAAATTAGAATGCGAGTGGTTGGGGCATAAAATAACCTCCTCAGGTATTACTCCGCTAGTTCGAAAAACAGATCCGATTTATAACTAGCAACCACCACGAACACTGTCTCAAATGAAATCTTTCATGGGCTCCATTCACAGGCTCCACAAATATTTGCCGGAACTCGCGGAAACGTCAGCGCCTATCCGGCCGTTGCTACGCAAAAAAAAATGATTTCGTATGGTCGGCAGAGTGCCAATTCGCGTTCTAAGCCCTCAAAAATAGTTGAACTAAGCATTTCGACGTACACAAGGACATTCGTATTGCAATGCTAGCCATAATGGACTAGGAGCGGTTCTTGAGCAACTAGGCCCCGAGGGCTGGCGGCCGATATCGTTTGCCTCAACATATCTAAACACGGCGGAGAAAAAGTACTCAACGAACGAATTGGAAATGCTGGCGGAAGTATGGGGGCAGAATATTTTAGAAATTAAATATTCGGGAGGACATTTACGGTAGTAACCGATCATAAAGCGCTTGTTACATTACTTAACGGAAACAACAAGAAAAATAAAACAATGTTTAGTCGATTAACCCGGTGGATCGATCGTATCATTCCGTTCGATTTCGCCATTTGTAATAAAATGGACTAAGTTAAAAAACATGACATTCCAAAACTCAAAAACCTGAGAAATCGCAGCGTATTTTTCAAAAAAAACGTCAAAAATTTCCAAAAAAACGGTCAAAACTGCGATTTTTGAAGACCACATTTATTCTAAACATAATTAGGAGTGACCGTTTATGCAGGTAGGTTTTCGACAACCTGCTGTTTCCATTAAACTCTTGATATCAGAATTGGCAGGATAATTATTGAAAAAATCATTTACTCATGAATTAAAAATGCCCAAACTTATGGTAGATTTGGTGCTGCGGCAATTAAGCCGACAAAAAAGCACAACTTTCCGCTTACAAAAAAACATGTCCTCGCCGGATTCTAAAAACCGACCTTTGTCTTTATAGGCAAGTGCGTTACCTCTTCGCCGCAGGCGCGAAATAACGTCTGACTTCGATTTGATATGATTCAAGTGATTCTGTAAAACTAGTTGTTCACCCGGCCAGTAGTTAACTCTAGGCCAAGTGTGAAGGAACCTGGAAGATGTTAAAATTCACTAATAAAGTAAGATGACAATGTCTACGAAAAGTTGTTTACGGGAAAAAGTCTAGTTCCCGAACACCAGCTTTTGCAAGCTGGGGCGGATTTAGGAAGCTAATTTCAATTTTTTTTTGAAAAGCCCCCCTCGAGAAAATCCTAGATCTGCCCCTGTTCGCATTTATAAAAACATAGCCAAAAGATGGTTGGAAAGTGAAAAGGAACTCTCAGGGAAGCCAAAACAATATCTTGAAAAAATTTGAGCGACTCAATGCCGTTTTTTTCCGTCTGGAATTTTTTTGCAGCCTAATTCGGTCAGACTGTGATTGACCTGAAGCTAGAGGTCAAGTGACAGTGTACTAGTGAGTTGTTTGCCTTAATAGCAGGTGCAGGTGATATTTTGTGCTGCTAACGGGTTTATGGCGAGGGAGAGCAGTGTGTGGTATACGTGGGGTTTGATCTCACTCCAGCTGGATACCAGAACTGGGGGCGGCAGCAAGTGTCTTCTGCAGAACTGTGCCGGACTCATCTCAAACTGCTGCTTCACCTGATATCACAAACAAACACAGGAGTTTTACGACGGGGAATTGAACAACTTGGTCGATTATTTCATCCCCTGCTGAAACCTTAAAACTACCAATGTTGCTCAGCAAGTTTTGGTACTTTTTTCCTTATCTTTACGCATTTATCTGCTTAACTTTACAATGATATCGATATCTACCGATGAGTATCTTGCTACACTTGATTAACAATCGCAAAATATGCTAAGAGATTTTGACAACGGCCAGCAATAGTTGAACAGCAGATTAGACCATGGGACTATTTCATAAGTGTACCTCAGCTCTGTCTGACTTTGCTCCGCATATTAGCACTCTGGGTGGTGGCATGACTACTGATGGTCTACTGGATGTGAGTTGGCTACTTGAGGCAATAGGAGGGCAGGTTGGGTTTAGGAAGTGGTTCCTGTACAGTATAGCTACTGTTTCGAATGAGTAAGAGTCACTTGCATCGTACATGAGCACCACCACATCACAATCTAAGTCCTCGTCTGTCAAAATGTCATTCTCAGCAACGTCAAAGTCGTGCATCTACACAAAAACGATACAACTGAAACAAGAACGTGAAAAAGATAGAAACATATTTTTAGCCATAGGACAAAGATACTTCAGAAACTTACTTAAGAATCTAGTCAGACCAAAAGATGAAAAACTTGTTTGAAAGGAGTTATCCAGTGAATCTTAAAATCATTTGTGCTCAATGAAAAGGACAAAAATCAAAGCTGCTCAGATGCAAACGGAGAACCGATGCTCTGTGCCCCTAAATTCAATCGAAACTATTTTAAAAAAATTTTGGTGCTGAAAAAAATTCCTAAACAGCGCAGGGAATTTGAAGCGTTGCGATGAAACTATTTTGTTCTTTGATGCACTTAAAATCTCCCGATATCTATTTGCTTAAATGAACGAAAGATTTGAAAAAGCTACCGGAACGCGTTCATTGTAAAAGTCCCTCATTAATTCCAATCTTTTTCAGTTCAAAAATTCAAACTGCATTAATCAGAACTTTATGAAGCATTATTCAATTAACTGATCGGTCTTAAAACAATTATCGGTCTGTGTGTTTCTCTCGGCGGGAGTGTGTGTGTGTGTGTGTGTGTGTGTGTGTGTGTGTGTTCTCACCAGAAGGTACTTGTTGTGTCCCTTGTAGTTTAGACAGTTGATCGCATATCTGCTCAATTCGTTCACGTGGTCCATCCTCCTCAACTCCTTCACAGTCCTCCCCAACAGACCCTGCATGAACGAGCTTTTCCCCGCCCCTTCCGGCCCAATCACGTGACAGAGGAACATGTTGCGCGTGCACACTCTAGACTTCAGATCCTCTGCTTTCGATCGAGTCACTAAAACAAGACAGCTCCAATTATGCAATGAATAAGCACCCTTCACATTTTGCAATAATATCCATCATAGAAAGTCAAGGACGTATAAAAAACAATTTAAAAATATTTGGACGATTCAGTTCGTATTTGTCAAACTGTTCTGGTGTTTGGATGAATAAAATATATTCAGTGTCCGTATACCCCTGATGGCGGTGGAGTTGTTGTTGTGGTCGCACTCCATGTATCCGAAGTAGGCCAGGTACTCTATAAATCTAGGGGTGTCCAGGTAGGCTGTCATGCTGCAACATCCCATGAAACAAACAAACTACTTCATTTCATCACTTGAAATAATCAATTGGCTCAAACAACAAATCAATTCTCTAATTCAGCAGCTGAGAAAATTCGAGAAGTGAGGGAATGATACTCGTAATTTAACATTTACCACATAAAAATGATATATTTGGCTCCGCAGCAGAGGACTTAAACAAATGACTAACTGAAAGAGTCATTCGAACTCACTAGTTTGCTGAAATGCGTATATATTTGTCGCTTACAAAATTCGCGATTTTTCTATATCATTTAGGGAAGAACGTATCAAATTTGTATTTTTGATTTTCTACTACTTTAATATGGCTTATTACTAGTAAGGGCAGTAACTGTTGACTTGACAATTTTAAATTTTGGATTGAAACCGATTAGTAGAGCACATGACTATCTTTTATTTATATCGACACTTGGCAGAAGAAAATTTGCATTAAATTCCAGTATTGTACAAAATCAATTTCACTCGGAGCTTCCCAAAGAATCTCTACAAAAAAATCTTACAATGAAAATTTGTTTTTCAGCCAAAAAACATTGGTAAACATTTCAATACACTTTCAGACATTAACTTAAATGTAATGAGACAGTCGATAGGACATTTTTCAGAAAAATTTTTTTGCAGATCCCAGTATTACGGGCCTATGGGGTTTGAAATGTTGCTGTTCCATAAGAATTTCAAAATCTTAACATTTGCATACTACGCTTTTTATTTGCAGTAATTTTTACTGCGCTTTTAGGTGTTTTATATGCTTCTATTATAAATCCGTGTGAAGATGAATTTGATTCTATGCTATTAGTCAATTATTTTTCCTAATTGTTCATTCATTTTTGATTTCTAACAAACTATTAACTGAATTCGTCTATTAACTGAATTCATAATAATATTATAATAACATTCTTCATCCGTCCCCTTATTGTTACTAATGTATTTATAAATCATTCATTTGATTGAATAGCATGTATAACAAAGAGCTACGGATTCTTCCTTCTTATCATGTTTCCAATACTCAAATTGAAACTGAAAACATACAAGCGTAATGGGAAATTATACAGTACATGCATCGGTGCAAGACGGAGAAAAATCATGGGGCTGAATGGAATCGTATTCAATCGGATCAAATTCTCATATATAATTGATGGTGGATGGACCATAAACTACTTGACAGATGGGCATAGTATGGTATAGAATGGCAGCTGACCTCCACTGACAGAGGAATCCGTTGAGGTCGATCCATCCCTTGTTATTAGTGGTCACACTGTGGAACACATCCATGCCCCAGGGGTTGTTGCGGGGACATACATCGAACAGGTCCATGAGTTCGTGGGGAGACAGGGCCCCGTCTCTGTCTCGGTCGTGTTTGTGGAACAGAGAAGCCATGAACTCACTCCCCAGTCCAGTCAGCTCCACTGAACATCCCAGCTTCAAGTCGAAGCTAAACACAGCAACATAATTAAAACAACGTAAAACTTCGGAGATAAACTCTAAGAAATGAAAAAGAAATATTTTCCCAAATCCAGTAAAAACTTTTTCTGCTAAGTACATTAATCTACTACTAAAAATTGTTTTCAACAGACAATTGCAGAAAAAACAAGGATAGCCGGTTGCTGTGCAAGTAGCTCATGACCATAGCCTTTAAAAAACTACAAGACAAAAATTTGAAACAGAGGCGAAGTTGCACTTCGGATACTCGAGCAAAAAAATGACCGATAACGCTACTGGGAAAACTGAAAGAGCAAAACTTTGAGTCTACAAACCTTCTTAAGTGACGCACGCCAATTATGAGTCTACATTATTGCTAAATGACGCAAGCCAATTATGACGCCTTAGCAGTGTCAGTCAATATGAAAAAAAAAAAAATTACCAACTAACATGCCTCAATTTATAGAGCGGATTCATTTCAACAAGTATATGAAAAAATTCAATAAAAACATTCGATCCTGCCAATGTTCGAACCCTTTATTTATTGCGGGTCTCCTTCCCTACCTCTACGCTACATATCCATGCTACCTCTAAGCTAAAGTGCTATTTGTAAAATAATAGTCTGTGTTAATATCCTGAGCATTGGCTGTACTTAATAGCTAGCGAGTGATCTTATGTTGAAAAAAAAAGAGTTCATACTATATCTAATGTGTAAACTCTCTCTTGCTATGCTTGTGTAAAAAATGACTAGAAAATCAAAAAAAAATCATTTTTTTTTGTAGAAATTTTTTGATTTTTTTGAAGTTTTTGATTCCCAAAATGGCATTAAAATTCCTTCAAAAATAATTTTAGACGAGTGCAAAAATTAAGCAAAAACACAGAAGCAAAGCTGCGCTTCGCAAACACTTGCGAGAACACGGCCAAAAAGCAGCTCTATCAAGTGAAATAAAAAGACGAAATAAGCCTCGAATTAGCAAAAACTCGTCTACGTGTAGGATTAGAATCTGCGAACTACTGCAATCAAGAGATTTTGAACCTCACGCAATACCCCCTTAGCCACACAGGCTTAAAAACCAACAAACACTAGTCACGAAAAAAGCAGCAACATATGCTTATAAATTTCCAAGCAAAATAGGGCCGCAAATACAATTAGACTCAATTTTGCAAGTAAAAATTTGGAATATAACAAACTGAATGGATTCACACTAAGTTTGCATGTAACAAATCGCAAAGCATGAAACCACATTCTGTATAAATTATGCATTTCAAAAAATTGCGAGATATACTGAGTTAAAAAATTTCTAAAAATGAGTTTTTATTATTGTGATGTTGTTTGAAACAAATAGCTTTTTTCGGTTCATTTGGTGAATTAAAAAGCATCAACTGTGTTTATTTTATACTATTCGTACGTCAAAGCACATGCCATCAAAAATCTGTAAAGGTGCCTCAAAAGTGGCACCAATATTAACGACTAAGGTTGGAAAAAAAAGAAGGTTCGTACTAATACACTAGCTTCGCAAAGGTAATAAGCTACTGTAAACGGCTTAAAATAAACATATATGAGTCTATTCGCTGACCATCGTCGCTCGAAATTAAACGAAAAATCAAAACTTCAAACCAGTTTTTGACAACACTAGAAAACTTTCTTGGGATTTTTTAATGTGGTTCGAATCACGACTCAAAGGGCTTAATATCACTCAACTCAGTCAGATGATTATTTGTGGTACTTGATTTTGCGTGGGGGAACCAATAAAAACAAAACACACCCGAATACAAAGTTCCTTTTCATTTTCAATCTTCGGAACAAAAACCTCTTGAAAAATAATTAAAATTTTGAAACACTGAAAACTAAATAATACTAAATGAGCCTCCGAATTGAACCTGAAAAACAAGTCCGAACTCATCGTTTTCTGTGATGATGCACGAGAGAGGGATTCGATTATCCAATCTTTCCTGGCGGTTTTTCCTCATATTACCATCACTGAACCCACAGATATAGTCCTCTTAGGTGCTCCTATCGGCGAAAACGCACAAGAAGCCGTTGTTAATGAGAAACTTGATGAACTCAGTCGAATGTGCAGTCGATTGCGATCCCTACCTTCCCATGTTGCTTTCTTTCTTTTAAAAAACTGCTTTTATATCCCGAAACTGATGTACATACTGCGAACCTCAACTCTTTTCCTTAAAACTACTTCCTTACACCGATTTGACGAGTGCATTCGAAATACATTGCAGGCTATTTTCAATGTGATGATTGACGATCCCCGATGGGAGCTCATGACACTGCCTTGCAAGCTGGGCGGAATGGGAATTATGCAGGTACCCAAACTCGCCATTGCAGCATATGCGTCATCTGTATTCAGCACTCTCGACATTTGTAATACCATATATGCTAGCGAACCCACTACAGAATCACTAATTCAAGATGCTATCCAATGTTGGCGAAACAACGTGAGCACCGACGTGCCTTTGCCAGAACGCAAATATAAGCAAAAAAAGTGGTCACTACCAATGATGCTTCAACAGGCCGAACTGCTCAAGGATTCAGGAGACAGTGCCCGCTTGAATGGATTAATGTGTCCCGGAGCTGCTGACTGGCTCAACGCACTACCTTCACGATCACTCGCACTCCAACTTAGTGATGATGAATTTCGCATTGCCATTGGATTTCGACTTGGCGCACCAGTCTGTACACCACACAAGTGCTCTTGTGGCGATATAGTCGATTCCTACGGCAAACATGCGTTAGTTTGCAAGAAGAGTAGATCAGTTCATGCCAGACACTCTATGGGCAATCACATCATTCATAGAGCGTTCATCCAAGCCAATATTCCATCGACACTCGAGCCGCAAGGACTATTCCAGTCTGACCGCGAGAGACCCGACGGACTGACACTGGTGCCATGGTCACATGGGCGAGCGTTGGCATGGGACTTTACATGTGTCCATAGGCTAGCCTCCTCTTACACGCAACTCGCTGGTAAAGAGGGACCAACTGTGGCAGATGCGGCCGAGACCCGTAAACGGTCAAAATACGAATCAATATCTGAGTCTCACATCTTCCAACCAGTTGCAATTGAAACCCTTGGAGGACTGGGAACCGATACGCTGCGTTTCGTCACTAGCCTGGGCAAGAGAATAACACAGGCTACCGGGGACGACAGAGCGACTCTTTTTCTGCGGCAGAGACTTGGGATTGCTGTTCAGCGGGGCACTGCAGCTTGTGTCCGCGAGACTCTGGTGGTGGAAGTCGATGACCCGATTGGCGCCGACTTCCGGCGATAAACAAGTTCAAACTGTTTTAATCTCCATTTAAAATGTTGCTTTTCATATGACTCTGGTGCTTATTTTTACCATTTCAAACTTTTTTTATATGTGTCTGAATTCACATTCTTTTCCCCTTTTAAAAAAAAATAATAATAATAATACTCAAAGTTTTTTCAGACCTGGTTCATTAGAAAATCAATGAAAAAATGGAAATAATTTAATTGAGTATGTAATTTGAGCCGACAGCTTCGGCCAATAAAATGAAATCGAAAAAATCTTTCAAAGAATGTTGTTTTATTCTATCGGCAGAAACTGTCGGCTCAGACAGCTACTTATGTACAGCGAATCTTCAAATAATCTTGACAACTCACTTGGGCTGGATGAGGTCTTCTCTTATTTCCAGCACATCCGAGTAGCCGAAGCTCCTCAAGATAGCCCACGTTGTCTCTATTCTGCCACGCTGGATGAACAGATTGTTCAGAAATAGAAAGCCTAAACAACACAATAGTCAAGTTAAAATAGCCGACAGACAGATCGAAAAAATTCATGGCGCAAGAAAACAGAAAAAAACTTAAAAATATTTGCCCATAAGACCACTTGAATTCCAAAAATATTTTATGATTGACTCAAAAACTCAATTGGAGCCCCTCGATTAAAAGAAAAAATTTTGATTTTTAATAAAAAGAAACATTCAAAAATTGAAGAAAAACCTTCAAATCTTTTTGTAAATGAAAATTAAAAGAAATGCAACAGAAGGTTAAATAATCCGGAAAACAAATTGTAGAAAATGCCTCAACGCAACCTCAGAATTTTGAACATTCCTTTTATCTGGTATTCCAATTTACTCTTTTCTTTTTCAGAGTATTTTCGATATTTGAATGAAGAAAACCTTTATGCGCAATCATTTTTGATAGCTGTTGGATGGATGATGTAAATAGGCGTCCACATTCAGGTAAGACAAAAAAGATAAGGGCCAATATATTTCTACGCACAAAGTTCTATTGATTGATTTGAAACTCAAAACTTCGCTGCACTGACAGCGTTTTAAAGCCCTTGGTGCTTTCAATGAACG
The DNA here is from genome assembly GCF_963678635.1 of Symsagittifera roscoffensis. Taxonomy (NCBI): domain Eukaryota; kingdom Metazoa; phylum Xenacoelomorpha; order Acoela; family Convolutidae; genus Symsagittifera; species Symsagittifera roscoffensis. The sequence continues at coordinate 32,021,595 of NC_087069.1, read as the reverse complement.
CAATTGTACGCTTTTCTTGCAAGCTCTTTGTTAATTAAAAATCATTTTCAATTAGTATTCTTTTTTCGTCATTTCGCTGTAGTTTATAAAACTGTCTTTGATATCGTAATAATCTTTAACAACTTGAACTTCAGTCAAACAATCTGCGCCTCCAGTTAAAAATATCGAAAACAAAGCTAACTGACAGTTGATAAAGAGTAATGAACGCAAGTAAATGGAAAAAAAACACTGACTTTATAGAAAAAAATCTCAAATTTCGAAGAAAAAAATAGATACCCTTTACGCTCATTGATTTTCTAAAACTTTTTATGAAGAGCGTGTTTTTTGAGAGCATCAACCCAACTTAAGAAAACTGGATCAACAGGTAAAGTTTTTATTCCGCTGGAAATCTTAAAATTAAATTCCACTTTCGAAACTAGAAATCGTTCACGTTTTTTCGCGCCATTTTTACGTTCGTATTTGGAGGGTGCTATTTACTTCACTTTCAACAGATGAATTTCAATTGAACTCCAAAAATGCATATATACCTAAAAACATTTCTAAATGGATTAATAAATATGAATGCATATCTGTAGTTATTAGAGCATTAAGATTTGCCTGAAAAAAACTTTTAAAAAAATCAGCAAGAACTATATAAGAGTTTTCACTACGTTCATTACTCTTAAACAGCCATTCTCCGATTGTCACGATTGCAAGTTTAAAACGAGACAAAGAACGCAAAGAAATTCAATGAGAGCAGACTTTTTTTCGAACTTTTAAGAAAAAAGTATGTAGCCTCAAACCAGGAATCACCAAGACCTACATATAGTGAGTCTTCACTACGTTCATTACTCGTAAGCAGCCATTCTCCGATTGCAAGTTTAAAAAAGCCAACGGACGCAAGGAAATTCAATGAATACAGACATGCTTTTTCGAAATTTCAAAAATTCTGTGGCCTCAACAAACTTCTTTGAATTTCAAGAACAATGAATGATTTGCATTTATGCGATACATTATTCCAATTTGAAAAAACTGGATCATAAATATTCCAATTTGAAAAAAAACTGGATCAATAAGTAAATTTTTAATTCCGCTGGAAAATCTGAAAACAATTTCAGAACTAATGACCGTTTTCGTAACCTTTACACTTTTAATGTTCACTTTTGCTGTTTTAACAAACAAAATAAAGAGAACTGAAAACGTAAATTGCCTACAAACCTATCATATTTTCAGTAACCTTTAAAAAAACAGATCGAGGAAATCTTGCATTGCAAGAATTTGATGCGGGAGCAGTGTACTCTCTAATTTTTCTGTGAAGCTTTAAAAGCTTCACAGAGAAATTAGAGAATACACAGCTCCCGCATCAAATTCTTGCAATGCAAGATTTCCTCGATCTGTTTTTTTACAATAAGCAATGCTGACACGATGCGTTTTATATTGGACTAATAAGTTGCACGAACCTATCCGCCCAAAAATATCGTGTCAAGTCAAAACAGAACGTATTAAATGAGACCAACTAAGACATATTTACACGAACCTATTTAATACAGTGGTTAGGTCTCCGCCTCTCAATCGAAAGGTCGGATGTTCGAGGCCCACCATGATCCGTGCTCGTTGCTTGAGGGTAAGACAACATTACCCAGCCCAGAAAAATAGCCAAAAAAATTGCTGAAAACAATTTCAGAACTAATGACCGTTTTCGTAACCTTTACACTTTTAATGTTCACTTTTGCTGTTTTAACAAACAAAATAAAGAGAACTGAAAACCTAAATTGCCTACAAACCTATCATATTTTCAGTAACCTTTAAAAAAACAGATCGAGGAAATCTTGCATTGCAAGAATTTGATGCGGGAGCAGTGTACTCTCTAATTTTTCTGTGAAGCTTTAAAAGCTTCACAGAGAAATTAGAGAATACACAGCTCCCACATCAAATTCTTGCAATGCAAGATTTCCTCGATCTGTTTTTTTACAATAAGCAATGCTGACACGATGCGTTTTATATTGGACTAATAAGTTGCACGAACCTATCCGCCCAAAAATATCGTGTCAAGTCAAAACAGAACGTATTAAATGAGACCAACTAAGACATATTTACACGAACCTATTTAATACAGTGGTTAGGTCTCCGCCTCTCAATCGAAAGGTCGGATGTTCGAGGCCCACCATGATCCGTGCTCGTTGCTTGAGGGTAAGACAACATTACCCAGCCCAGAAAAATAGCCAAAAAAATTGCATGTAAATCTTAACCAGGGGCACAACAGCGGTTCTCCGTGAAGAGCTGAACTGCTCGTGTGTTGGTCCTTTCCCGTATGGACATATCGTCTATTTAAGAGAACATTTACTTCGCTCAAAAATTAAAAAATTATCTACTGATTAATTTAGATTTTTTTCACCGCTGAAAAAAATGAAAAATTGTTTTGTTGTCTATTATATGCTGAACTATAATTGGCAGAAGATTTCAAATTTTCAACAACCTGCCTAAAGCCTTTTGTATCTTGGCGCGCATAAAATAAAAGACAATCGAGACATCTAAATTCCCACACAGAATTTTCTAGCCGGTCAAAAACAAAAACTAAACTTGAAGGTTTCAAGTCTATTTTTCAGTGATTAACTTTTAATACTAATATTTGATGCTTTTCAGATTTATATTTTTCGCCACAGATGAAACTCCGTTGGAATCAATGACGTCAAAAAGCAAATATCAATAGACAGGTCGGCTCATTACTCGCCAATTAACCAACTAAGACGTCACAACAGACAAAGCAACCATTTTATACTATTTTAACTTTTACCTCTGACATGCCGATTTGCATTTCAACAAATAAAAACTTTTTGATGTCGAATTCACAACTACTTCAAAAAATAGCTTTGACATTTACAGTCGTTTTGAGCCAAATGTAATTGAAAAAAAAAACAAGCAGAACAATACTTCTTGTTTTTTTTCCTCTCTCAATCTGCAAACGGATATCATGACAACTTTATTTGATTAGGCGAAAACAGTAAATGGGATTTTGGCATTTGACCCAAATGAACAGTAGACTTACTAAAAAAACGCCGGTGATGCCTATATTAACATATGGTAACGAGTGTGGTCTAATGACAAAATTACGAACCTACAAAAAAAATTATCGTGAAGTAATATGGTAACGAGTGTGGTCTAATGACAAAATTACAAACCTACAAAAAAATTATCGTGAATTAATTTTTATTCATCAATTAATTTGCACCAGTGCAGAAAATGATCAAAAGTAGCGGCAAAAAATATCATTACCACGCCAAACTGTGCACTGGGTAGGCGCACAATTTTGTGAGTGAATGTTCGTGGATTCCAGATACAGATCTTTAGATATGTTAAAATTTATCGGAACTATCAAAGAAAATGAAAGAACAAAAAAAAGAACGAAGGTAGCGTCCTTGCTGCGGAATCCGTTTAAAAATCACAAACCGGACAGTTTGTCCTAGTTATGATAAAAACAATTAAGGGAAAACGCGCCACCAACAAGAAGTGAATACAATACAAAGAAAACTCAAAAAAAGTTGCCAGGACTTAGAAACTACGAAACTAAAACTGTTCTTTCTAAAATCTTCCAAATTAATTACTACAAAAATTTGTAACTAACTAATTTCTCATGTATTTAAAAACATTGAACTAAAAATAGTCTTGATGATAATTATTACTATTATTTTCATTAGGATTGAAATTTTTAACCCAGCGACGACGCTGGCCTTCGCAACACTTCCGAAACAAAAATATATGCAAAAATCTTTTTTAAAAACCTTCAAAATGAACATGCTAAAAGGCTAACAATTAAAACCTAGTTTGCTTACTGGATTGCTTTCTTTTTAAACGTTTCAAATCAGATAAACGTATAATTTTTATTTATTTTTAAGAGAAGTCACAATTCATGCTTTTTTATCTACAAAAGAAAAATGTCTTAAGACAGTTTCGCTAAAAAATCAGCAGCTGAACACTTCATAATAAAAAGAAAGTTCGCAAACTCAATAATATAGCCAATCGTCAATGAACGCAAGTAAACAAAAAAATACTGACTTATTTTTTGTAAGAAAAAACATCTCAACTTTCGAATTTCGAAGATTAAGTAGATGCCCTGAAAGCTCTCTGAATTTCTAGAACGATTTATGATTGACACTTCTTTTGATAAAAAAAATTTGAGAAAACTGGATCACTAGATCACTACGTAATATGTTTGTTTCACTGGAAAAACTGAAAAACAAATTTCGAAACTTTTGCGGTTCGATAGTGAAGTTCGGTTCCTATTAACAAAAGAAATGAACTGAACTTATAAAGAAATCATACGTCAAACTGTACAAAAGGGAAACTTGAGCCTAAAAAAACTGTGTGACTTTTCCTAAAAAAAACTGAAAAATCGTCGCGACCTATATTAGAGTTTTCACAATGTTCATTGATTAAATTATAAATATTTTTGTATCTTAGCTTTAAGGAATGACTCGGAAAAATGAATTTCATTCCCTTCGCCCTAAAATAAATAAGAAAAAACTCACAAATGCAAAACGCTTGGTGTGAACTTTCTTTGCTATCTGCAAATCAAAATTATTGAAATCCTTTTTATAACACCTATAATTATGCTTTAATAATGAATTGCAAAGAAAAGCTTTCTAGAATGTTTCCACGACATGGAGAATTTTTGACATATATTTTTCTACTTAATAAAGCAATAATCAGATTGAGATTATGAGTCTCATGCACTAACCTCTCAGCCACGGACGCTCAATGAATCGCCAGAACTAGCCAAAACAGAGCAGAGACAGGTGTTGTGCAATTTGCAATGCTACAGATGGTGATTATAGCAAAAGTGCCCCCAAATTAGTGAACACTTTTAATGAACACTTTTATTTGCCAGTAAAAAAAGAATCGTACTATTACACTATGTTGCTGGTTAGTGTAATTCAATGAAACCAACCAAGACTTATTTACGTGAACATTTAATTAGCTCCTAAATAGTTGAATCAAAATAACATTATTTTTGATTTTTTATTTCACCGCTGAAAAAATTTAAAAACGTATTGTTCACATCTATAGTTTGCAGAAATTTTCAAAAAATCAATACCCTGCATAAGGAATTTTATATCATAAGGAATTTTATATAAACGACAACCTAGAAAGCTGAACCCCCACATAGAAATATAGCCGCTCAAAAACAAAAACAATTTTCGTTTTTCAGTGATTAACTTTTAATGTTTAAATTTACTGATTACAATTTTTTCCGCCATAGAAGAAGCTCCGCATCAATAATGTCAAAAAGCAAATAACAATAGATAGGTCAATTGGTTCAATATTCGACCAATGAACGAAGAGTTAAAACAGATAAAAGCAACCATTTCGTACTATTGTAACTTTTACTCGACATTTCAAGAAAAAACGGCTATATTTTGTCGTCATTTTAAAAAAATAGCTATCAATTTGTCATTTTCGGTCATTTTGAATCAAAACTAACAAAAAAGAAGAAACAATCAGAAAACAGAGATGAAACTTCTGTTTTTTTCTCTCACTCTCTAAATCTGTAAAGTGATATCATAGCAGCTTTATGTGATTGGGCAAAAACATTATATAGGTTTCGACCCAAATTATTTGTAGAAACACTAAGAAACGCTGGACCTGCCAATTTAACATATGGTACATGAGTGATTGACGAAACTACTGACGAAACGACAAATCTACAAAAAAAATAAGAGACATTGAACGGAAAATACCTTTTATGATAACTATTATTATTATTATCTTATGATTAATAAAATTTTTAACACAGCGACGACGCTGTCCTTCGCACTACTTCCGAAACAAACAATAATGCGTAAACTTTTTTTAAAAATACCTTCAAATAAACAAAAATTAAACGGCGAACACCTAAAAGCTAGCGTGCTTAATGGATTGCTTTCGTTTCAAATCAGATAAATGTATAATTTTTGATTCATTCATAACAGAAGTCGCCATTCATTGCTTTTTTACCAATAAAAATTACTGAAGATAAATTCGCTGAAAAAGTAGCAGCTGAACACTTGATAGAAAAAAAAGGTTCAAAAAATCAACGCAGAGACGAAGCTGAGCTTAGCACCACTTGCGATACAAAACAAACACAAGCCACTAAATTGAAACAAAAAATGAAAATCTCGAAAAACAGATCTCAAAATTAATACGACTAATTTTGGAACAAAAATATCCTTTGACAAAAGAAAGTGAATATAGCATCGGTAGGAAGTTTACCACACAGACGCGAAGCAGGAACAATTTTCCAAACTAGTTATCGAGAAAAGTCAAAAAGAATCACAAAACTGTCAGAATTTTGGCCAATCCGAGGGCCATAACTTTATGCGCAAAAAATGAGCTCAGCCACTTCAGCATGATAGATTTTCAAAACCGTTATATTCATTGAAACCAAAAAATCAGGTTTAAGAAGAGTAGTTTTCGAGAAAACGAAAAAATCAAAAATATGGATCAAATATTCCTCACAGACGTTTCCGAAGGCTGTAGACAGAGATTTCAAGTAAAAAGAGACTCTAGAGGAGTATGAAGGCATACAGGGGAGTAGGTGGTATTTAAACTGATACCTTTTTTGAAAATCATTAGAACTTTCTGAGGAAAATTATATCTTTTGCAAAAAAATTAAATTCAACAAACCGATTGGTAAACATAGAACCAACTTGAAAAGTTCGGAGTGGAATGTTACAATTGTGTTTCCCGTGAAACTACCTAAAGTAAGGTCAATAAGCTGATTAAAAAATAGGCCGAAATAATTTAGGCTAAAGATCTTTTTTAGAAAAACAAAAAAAAAGAAATACGAAGTCAAGATAAGTAAATAATAAATTGTAGGAGAAAATCAAACACCGTAAACGGCAAAAAAAAACGATTCCAATATGTGACAACTAAGCCGACAATAGTTAAGCAGACAAATATTCAGCCGACATTTATATTTGAAACAGAATATTTCCCGTTTGGAATAAAAAAATCAAATCCTTGTCAGATTCGAACTCGACCTTCGCCGTCCCAGGCATATTCGTTACCTCCAGGCTGAGTTGGCAAAAAAAAATGTGAATACATTATGAAACTAGGTAAAACTTGAGACGAGTCTTATGAACAAAGTTGTTTACGGGAAAAAAAGCCTAGTACCCGAATGCAATACCCTTGCTTATCGCAAGGGCTATAACATAGCCAATAGTCAATAAACGCAAGTAAACAGAAAAAACACTGAATTGTTTTTTGTAAGAAAAATCTCATTTTCGAATTTCAAACAAAAAAATGATACCTTTAAAGCTCTTTGAATTTCTAGAGCACTTACGAGTGACATTTTTGGTGACTTAAAATAAACCCATTTTGAGAGAAGTGGATCACTACGTAATACTTTTATTTATCTTAAATAAATTCCACTTTCGCAACTTGAAATCGATCAAATCTTTAAGCTTTTGCTGTTCGATAGTACAGTTGGCTTTCATTTCAACAAAGGAGATGAATTGAATTTATTTGAAAAGTCTTAAGTCAAACCGCGAAAAAATGAAATTGAACACATTTAATGATTTCTCCTGAACAAAAAAACGAGCAAAAAAACCAGCACCTACATAAGAGTATGAACTCATTCATCGAATCTTAAAACTATTTCAAGACTGACAATTTTGCAATACACTTGATAATATTAACGCAAACTGCTTTTCAATAGCTTGAATCAAATCGCAATAATTTTCAGGCGCTTCAAAACAAACCTTCGTATCTAATAACGTTCTCCTTGTCTGTTGTCAGTCGATAACTTTGCGCCTTTTTGTTTCGTTAAAGCTCCCACTAGATTAGATTTGAAATAATTGTTGCACAGAGGCGAAGTTACAGCTTCGCAAATACCAGCGAGAAAGCGGCAAAGAATTGGGGGCTTTAAAATGCAACTCAAACTTTACATGAAAGAGACTAAAGCCAACCACACTAACTTAAATTAGAACGCAATTAAACAAATTGCATACGAATAATCCATTTCAAAAATCTCAAGATTTATATCGACTTGAAAAACTTCTGAAGGGGGATTTACAAAGTTTACTGTTGTATGAAACCAAAGCTTTCTCGGTTCAATAGAAGAACTAAAAATGCATCAAATGGGTTAAAATTGTACTTATCAAACGTCAAAGCACATGGCATCCTTCTAGTAATGCAACCTACAGATTCAAAAGTTCCAGCAAAATTAGCATTTTTATTTGCGGTTTACGTGGAAAAAAATTGCATCGTGCTATCAGAATATGCAACGATCGTGTAATTAGTTTTCGAGCTGGAATTTTCCGAGCAAACATTAATTAAACTCTAAAAACTGTAACTGCAATTAGGTGGTCGGAGGGTCAAGCTGATTGGTGACAAGAACAACAGCTTGAGATGTTTAAAAGCATACTCAAGTCTACAGCCAAAACTTTTCCAGAAATTTTCCTTGTTTTCAATTGTTGGATTGCTTACTTACTTCAACTTTTTACGGAGTGCTTATTTCTGTTGGAATTATTAATTCAAATTTCTACCACGGAGGCAAAACTGGGCTTCGCACCATTTGCGATACCAAAACAGAGGCAGCTTAGTCGAAAAAAAATCAAAAATTAACGTCCCAAAAAACTAAAAACTCAAGACCCAAAAATAAACAAATTTGACTTTCCCGAAGGTTATAGCTTTTTTTACCTAGATAAAGGCGTACTAGCTTATCCAGCTAAGACTTCCGAAATCTGTTATTACAATTGAACAATTAATATTGAAACTGGAAGCATAATTTTTTGAGAACAGTCATAAATTTCCGAAAACCAGTCAAGTTTCAAAATTTGACTTTTCCCTAAGCAATTAATTGTTTTCCTACAAAAATATGTCATCTTCGGTTATGCAGGGAGGATTGCCAAAGCCATTTAATTTGATTAACCTTTTAATATCAAACTTGGCAGAGTAGTAAGCAATAAAGATAACGCTCAAAAACTCAATTAAATTTTCTAAATAAATTGGAGCGTAGCCGCTTGAGCCCGAAGGATTTCAACAACCTGATTTTTCGAGTGAACCCTCAATTCAATATCTGAGGGGTAGTTTTTGAGAGAATTTTCAAAACAAAATGACCAAACTGTCAAAAAATAGCCTTTTTTGAGGTCATAACATAATGACTTAGCGACTTATGTAGATGAAATCTCCACTACCTGTTCTTGCCGCTGAAACCTTAATCTCAGATTTGGCACGGTAGTCTATGAGAAACAAAACTGGCACGGTAGTCACAGAGAAAAAAATCAATATCTGAGGTTAGAAGAGACTATGGAAGTATGCAGACATACAATGTAATAGCGAGTCTTTCATTTGTGCCATGTTTTGAAAAAAAAATAAGATAAGTTGGCGAGAATGAAAATCAGAAATTGCGAAAAATTAAAAAAATTTGCCCAACCGTCTCAAAAAAAATTACAATTTCATAAAGCCGAAACCGTTTATTCTAGTTTTTTTTTCAAAAAAAAAAATTTTAAAACCAGACTTGGAAAACACAAATTACAGAAATTTCAATTTTACTTAAGATAATCTCTTAAATCAAAATAAAATCCACGCTTTCCAAAATAAGCCGATAAAAAACAGTACCAGATAATATATATTCAATTTTGAAAAAGAGGAAAACTACGAACCCGAAAAAAACATTAAAAATCAAAATTTTTCGAGAAAATTATTGGAAAAAAATAACATCAGAAATAGAATTAAGCCATTTAGAACCAAAACAATGGTAATTTTTTGAATTTTCAAGAAATTGAGCATGCCTTGAAACTAAATATTCCTAGAAAATTGACCATTCTGGTGTACAAACTTATTTACGGGGAAAAAGTACCCGATTGCAACACCCTTGGTTATCGCAAGGGTTACAATGCAGTATTGACACTCCGATCTCCTGATTTCCAGTTACTTACCTTGTTCGAAATGACTATCAGAACAGTTACTTACACTGCGCAATGGATTGTTCAAACTATATTATAACTACGTTGGCTCGTGAAAAGATTTGCTTGTGTACAACGCTTGACTACTATTTGAACCTCGACGATTAATAACGTTGCATAGACGATTTAGCGTTATGCCGATTTAGCATTAGGGCAATTTAGCATGATTTCGAAATGTAGCTCATCTCATTTTATATCGACTGGACTTTACCCTCTTCGGTGATGGCGTCGTGTGATATCCCAGCAATTGTGTTGGACTGGATGAGTCCCTTGATCTCTGCCAGGTTGATCTTGTCCAGGGGCGCTCCAAAGGCACGGATCTGGAGGAAGTTGATCTCGTTGTCATTCAACAGTCCGTCATTGTCTAGGTCACATAGACGGAAGATTCTGTGCAAAGCTCGCGTGGCTGCTATTGTCAGCTACAACAAACACACTCACTCAATCCGTACCTAAATCTTGTATTATGCCGAACAACACACATGTCTAAGTCTAAGATAAAAAGCTCTGTCATTCCCTCACTTGTAATTTTTTACTCGTAAAACTTTGGCTCACACTATCCGATTAGATATAAAATGACGACTAATTAGGCTACTCCAAGCAAACTTGGCCTTCGTATCTAAGCTTGTAAAACCACTGCTTACACCATGAGAACGATGCTTTTGTGCGGAGGATCCGATGATTTCTCGCAAGTTGTCTATGCTGTCATCAACTTAGTGTTATAATGTTTTCAATATTCAGTTCTCATAGGTTAACGCATGTATAAAACAACACGTTTAAAAAAAGTTTACCACATTAATAATCTACTTAAGAATTGCAGATATACTTTCAAGTTCTGTTTTTAGAGATCTGAGAAAATTCAGTTGGCTCGGGTCAGAAAGTGTCAAGGCCAGCATCACAGTATTTGCGAAGAGAGCAAAAAATGAAGAAAACAAGAGTTGCTTAGAATTTCACCGGAATTATCATAATGCAATTTATTCTGCGCGATTTTCGGAACCTAAATTTTACCGAAATTTTGGAAATCATGATAATTTTGGTACGATTCTGACTTTTGTTCTCTTCTCTTTTTGTCTAACTACAACCTAGTTTGTGAAACATAGCCTATCGAAGATTGGAAAAGAGTGATGAACTCAAGTAAACAGTAAAAAACTGACTTTTCAAAAAAATGAAATTTTCGAATCTTCGTATTTGGAGAATGCTATTTACGTCTTTCAATTGAACTCAAAAAATACATTTTACCTAAGTGCATCAATATTTTAAGACTTTTTCCTGCAAAAAAAATCAGCCAGACCTTTATAAGAGTCTTCACTACGTTCATTACTCTTAAAAATGCTTCATTACTTAGAAGTTTTATAACTTAATGCTTCATTACTTTTCATTACTTAAAGAGGTTTCAAATCTTGTTCAATAAGTCCTGTTTAATTCAAATTAGCATTGCAGCACAGAGACCGAAAACGTGTGACCTTGATCTGATTGCACATGCGTATTATATAGTTAAAGCCGAATTAATGGCAACATACTTTTTAGTCAACGGGTCAGAACGAAGTTAATTAAACTTAAACTGCTCATTTTGACGACGGATTTCAAGTATTGATTTTCACACTGTGTCCAAAAAAACTAAGTAATCTAAAATGCTGTAATGTTTCACCAATTAAATTGTTAGCGATATCGCTGACCTTGATTAACTTAATCGATTAACAACAAACTTTCGATGTAATTGGATTTCTTGACATGGTTTTTGCTTGCTCCGATGACTGAAAAAGTGATTTCCATCTTTTAAATGAGCTATTATAGGTTAATTAGCTTCCGTTCAGATTTGATGACAGAAAAGGATATTGCCAATTTTTGCATGGACAATATATCAGTATCATGATAGTGACCAACTGGTATCTAAAAAACACTTCTGTATTCCTAAGCTAGCCCCCCGGCCCCCTCCCCTCACCTCACTGATCTCGTAATTGTATAGGGGACTGCTAGGATGCAACACTGCCTTCTGTGCGTAGTGGAACCACTTCAGAGACATTCGACAAGTCCTTGGCCGAACACTAAAACCAAATACACTGAGCAATCACATTTTTTAAACATTTTTGAATCTATATAGCTTTTAACAAATTTATCGGACAACGTATAAAATTTCTGGAAATACTGGGACCAAGTTAACATACTCCACCCTAAACACGTTTAGGGGGGAGGATGTTAACTTGGTTCTAAGTTGGGAATTTTCAGCCAATCAGAACCGAGCATTTTACATGCAGCGCTTAGCAAACTTAATTTAATTTAAGCGCTGGGGTGAATATCTTAACTTCTTAACTTGGTCTATTTGTGGGGGGGGGGGGGAGGATAATAACTTGATCCCAATACTGAAACAATAAGACAAAAAATAAAATTCTCCTTAAAAGCGCAATCAAATTGCATTGCTCTTTTTGCCAGTTCAAATTCAGTTTTAAAAATTTGATTGCACTTTTACCGCCATTTCACTGTCTCAAGGTCAGAATTATTTCAGAAAATTTAAATAAAGTTGTCCGATAAATTTGTTACAATCTATTAATGCCAAATATAATTAGTAGCAAAAAGTTCGGACAGACAGAATTAATTAAAATGACCAATCAGTGCTTTTCGACGCTTTTTTGCATGTAAAATCTGAAGCCGAACAACCTTGAAATTTTTGTCAGACGAATTCAAAATGCGAGATTGTCAACTATCCGATGATTATGTTAGCATAATTTTTACATACTGTGATGACGATGAACATCCAGATTATACTGTAAAACGTTTTGACGCTTCAGATGCAATTGCCCGCCATGGTTATAGGCTTCGAGCGAAACTCAGATCTACTTAACAACCCCCCCCCCCTATTGTAATCTAATGAAGAATCTCCACACATGTAAATAAAAACAGTAAATTCGCTCTAAAGCATTGTATGTAACTTCGAATTTTTCCTGCATTCTGATTGGTCGAAAGTTCGCTGCAAGTAATCTTATTAACGATCTCCTCCCCTTTCTTGAAAAGGGGATTGTTAAGTAGATCCCGTAGCCCTGCTTCATGAAATTTCGACGTTATGTTTATTTCAGTCAGTCACAATAATTTTCACATGCTCAAAAAGCAAAAATGAATTCAAGAGTCAAAAAGAGGGTTCTCATGTTTGAGGAACCGAATGCTTGAAAAATTTCAACCAATCAAAATTGCTAAGCAAACCATTTAAAATATGGAATTTTGCAAAACTTTAAGGTAATTCATGTCTCGAATCGGTTAGCGAAAAACTGAAGTTTCGGCTCTTTTTCCTTTTCCCCCCACCTGCAATTTTTTTCATGTAACTTTGTTGACCACATTGTCCGATTGTTATGAAAATTTACATACAGACTAATAAAGGCCACGATAAACCATATTTGGTCTTCATACTCAACCTCGAAAAACCCCTCGTTACACTAATATATTGAAGCTCGTGTGAAGTGGGGGGGAAGGAAAAAGAGCCGAAGTTTCTTATAGCACGCTATTGAAGGGATGAAACTTTGAGCTGTTCTCAGCAAGCTGTTCAAGTAACGATACTTTGAAAAAACAGTAGTAATTTAGGCTCTTTTCCAGTCCCCCCTTTATTTTTTTTGAAAATCATTATATGGAAAGTGTTTTCAAAATAATTTTTAATGTTATAAGCTGCATTAAAACGTGTCAGCGTGAACAGAGTGAACAAATTTTCACAACATTTAACATGCAAATTGGCGTGTGAACAATTTTTGAACATATCTTTTTTGTAATTTAACAAGGGAGGGGGACTGGAGAAAAGAGCCGTAATTTAATTAAACGAGTCGGTTTGCTATAAGTTAGTTTTTTTTACCCAAGGATTTTTTTTCTTTTTTTTGCCTAGTTGCAGACTGAGACAAATCTGTATACGCAAAAACTTGGAAAAAAATTGGACATGTACATCTTGTTTAAACAGTCACTTTTTTCAAAAATAATAATAGAACATTCCAGACATAAGAATGTTGAAATTCTAGAAATTTTCTTGCCAAAACGCCGTATAAACTGCGCTCGATGGTCGCTCTGTATGATTTTTAAAACGTTCTGTTCTAAGCTTTCTTAAACGTTGC
>NC_087069.1:31950704-32007390 GCF_963678635.1 Symsagittifera roscoffensis | reverse complement strand
CGTGCTTTTGTGTATTTTTGTTTTGAACAGGCTTCACGAAAGGGGCGGAACCTATCTGTTATACTTCTGCCTGAAGTATGTAATGTTGAGGCTCTTGTTGTTGTTGCTGTGTGTAGTAGCTTACCGATTCTATAGTAGAGAGGTCGTTGAGAGCGAACAGCAGACAGACTACATGGGCCCTGGCAACCTCCTCGTACAATTCAGACTCCTCCTGCTCCTGGACTACACACAACACATAAAATAAACTACAACGCCAATCACAGAGGTCAAGCTGCACTTCAGACACACAAGACAAGTTTGAACAGCCAACAATTGAATAAAATTTGCTTATGATGGTTGAAAAAATGCAAAAAATAAATTCGATGTAGAGAATTTGAACTTGCCGGGATTCGCTCCGCAATCTATATATGACTTACTAAGCTACTGAATTCGTAACCAAATTACTAGATACATCTATGGAAAAAAAAGCACCGTTCCGAGTTCTATACTGATGTTCTGAAGACGAACAAGATAAACATCAGCAACAAAAACGGTTTATGAACTCAAAAAACCGAGAGAAAAACACGACATCAATCAGTGAACATTTATTTCGTTCATTTATCACAAAAATCCTCGCCACCACTTTCCCGTGTCGAAACAAAATCAAAACCAGATCCTATAAACAAACATAGCCAACAGACAGTTGGAAAAGCGTATAGAGGCGAAGCTGAGCTTAGCACCACTTGCTATACAACTAGATCCATCAAAATGAATGCGAATCCACTACTGGACAAAATTAAACGCATATTCAAGTTTTTACGCTCTAAAAAAAACTAATTTTAAGGACCCTTTTGGAAAATATTTAATTAGAACTAGCAAAATTTTTCCGTCAGCAAGAATATATTCCGTCAGCAAACGATCTGTAGTACCCTCTCTGAAAGTCTCAAGTTTTAATTTGAGGCACTTACTAGTTTTTTCGGGGTCTGAAAATGCCACTTTTCACCGTCTGCGCTACGTTTTGAGTCGTAGTGAACTTTTTTCGAAACTAGAATTCAATCACGTTTTTCGTGAACTTCACTTTCGCTGTTCGATAGTATAGTTTGCCTCCTTTTTAACAAAGGAAATGAACTGAAAACAAAATCAAGAGTCAAATCGCATAAAGTAAACTTGAGCCGGAAAAATTTTCAGACTTTTCCTCAAAAAAAATCATCGCAACCTATAAAAGAACTAAATTACGTTCATTGACTCTTAATAACTGGCCAAGATTATGATTTGAATATTTCGTTTGAAAAAAAAAACATTTCCTGGTCAGATTTGAAGCCATGACCGTTAACTCTAGGCTAAGAAATTTGAATTAACTATGAAACAAGGTACCACTAGAGATGATGCCAGTGAGCAAAGTTATTTACGGCAAAAAACTTATCGCAAGGGTAAAAAGAACAATGAAACAAAAACAACTGACTTGCTTTTTGAAAAAAAGAACGTTCACATATGGCATTAACGTGGTGAAAACAACACTCGAATTTATGCCGCACAATAAAGAATTGACTGGTATGTGTTCGTGTGTTTCGTTCCCATGTCTCAACTCACATGAGAAGTCCACGATGTGGGTGGGCACAAATTGCGGAGTGACATCTGGTGGAATTGTGATCTCCTCCGTACGCGCAGGAACCTATAACAAAACACAACTACTCGCGACCTTCTCACTCATATATCTCACTCACGACCCTTCGCGGAAACAGACAAATAATTTACACAATTTAACTGTTCAACAACAGTTCAGGAGCAGGTTTACGAGAGTGTAGAATACGAATAACTTAAGTGATTGTTGACCTCTTCTAGAAACTCCTCTGAGATGAGGGAGAGAATGAGTGAGGTCTTGCCCACACAGCTGTCTCCTAGCAACAGAATGCGCACATCTCTCCTCCCACTCATCCCACCACTGTTGCTGCTGTGTTTCCGTCTTCCCCCCACGTTGTACATGTCCTGCTCCCCCCTGCGTCTATTTCTAGGCTGTACCGCCCTAGCTCCCCTGCCCCCGCGCAACAGTGGAGATTGATTACGTCCTCGGCGATTGTTTGGGTTGTTCACAAAGGTGCCCTGGGTGACGTTAGGGTCTTCATTGTCACCAGAGCCAACCTGAAAGCAATTAGTAGTAGGTAGAGTACAGTTAATGTGGCCAAAAGGCAAATATCGTTACAAATTGGAGTCACTTGTTTGATTTCTTCTTTAAAAAGATTCATATAGCCCAGCGTATTTGTCGGGACCCCCTCGCGTAACACCATTATTTTTCTTCATAGAGCCTACTCCTCCTACCCCCTCCCTACAATACCGACCACCCTTGAAGCTTGGAAAACGAGGGTCTGAGAAGGCCCTACCAAAAAATGTATACCATCAAATTTGAACCAATGTAGTCGAAAAAGGTTTCTAAGCCGTCCAACAGAATAAAAAATTGTCTTTTCTACACAAAAAATGCAGCCTGCGATAAATCACTTAAATTCATTTCATGCCAACAATTTAATGGTCAATTTTGGCACGATAGTAATTAGAACCTATCCCAGGGTGCAAGATCCCCTGATATGTTCTACAACCCAACCCAAAACACGCCCCCTATCCCATTCCCCTCATTAAATACCGAACCCCGCGAATTAAGTACTGCTACTGCAGAGTAACGATTACTGAAACCCATATTAACAAAAAAAGAATCCACGAACATAACTTACACACATGCGCAGCTACAATAATCAGCCACTCTTGTCGATTTCTCCAATCTCATGAATTCTCCACCAAAAACATCTTTAATTCAACAATCTGAAAAACAATTCGAAATTACTCTGATCTTACAACTCTACTCTCGGAAAATCGAAGGATTCAAATGCGCTAGCTCTCCGATATTAGCAGATCAGCGCTCTCTACAAAAGGAAGTTTGAGTGAAACGCGTTTCAAATATGAGGACAATTGCAAATTCGGCTTCAACCCTGAGTTTCAAAACCAAAAAGCAACAAAGATATATTTTAGCAATAGTAAATTATTTTATACAAATTATAATTAACTTTGATTGGAATAAAGAGCCGAAAATATACACAACATCATTAGCAAAATTTGGCTTAACCGAATTTGTTTCTTTTTCTTTCTATGTTTAGAGTCGTAGCTCCGAAAACAGTCCGAATAGCAAAAGCATTGTCTCGACCAAAGCACAACTTCATCAAAATGAGCAATTATAAATTTGAGGCATTTAATGTGATACCAGGAGTTATTCAGTCCCATTGACATCAAAAAATTACCCGAAAACAAACATCATCCCCGCTCTGCGAGTGGTCGGAACAGTAAAGCTAAAATTCAAAAATATTTAATATTATTTGGAGAACAGTCAAATAAGTCATTTTACAAGACTGATTACCACAACTATCTCAAAATAAGTATTTTCAACATTTTTGACGTTGTTGTCAACATATTTTGAAATTACTTACAAGTACTGCACCCTAAAGCATCAATAACTCGCACCAATGATAATTCATGTAACCTTCCAGGCATTTACACTCATATTCTGGAACTTGATTATTCTGGTTCGCATGAAAAACAGCCATACGAATCCGATCACTACTAGAATACAAGACATCACGTAATATCCATCCGTAGTGGTTAAACAATGACCCCCACGTGCAGTACATGCTTCCAAACTTTCAGCTGTGCTGCAACTTTCTCCTCCAATAGAACAAGATTTAATCGTTAATTTATCCACCATCCATAATGCGAAAGTGTTCGGCCAGTTACCTCCGAAGTTCGTGAAAGTGTTGAGCATGGTCATGTACGTTCCGCCAATTGCCGGATCACTTACCTGAGCGTGGAACGCCATAATGGAGACAAACATGCTATTGGTAAACAACTGATGGCAAACAAACACAGCAATCAACAACAGGTAGTACCAAATTGGAAATTCACCCGGCGACTCTTGTACTCCGGGTGTGATGTAAACTATCCCTGCGAACACAAGTCCAAATATAAGTCTACAAGGGTACGCATTCATCCAGACTTTAGTCATGGGTTTGGGGCCGGCTGTGATTCGTGATATGATTAGAGGAAGGAAGAGCTGCACAGGTGTCAGAGGAACTGCAAGAAGAGCCAGCTTTTCTTTCTTCATTCCTGCTTCGATTAGCTTTAGCCCGGTGATCCCGTCTGCCGCTGCAAATGCTATTTTACAAGTTAAGCAGAAAAAAATATATTGTTTCAGTACCGGAAGCCACAAGATTTTCCAGAGGGATTTGTAGGAATCAGTTAATGATTCTTGGTAGTCGTTATCAGCCTTTTCCCTCTTGAATATCCAGACTAGAGTGGTAGCGACGACGAAGACCACGCCCCAGAAATACATGAAACCATCCAGTGTTAGAGCGCCAGTGGGCTGAAAAGGCGATGAATTTATGAAATTGCACCGTCATATACATACTACTTAAGAAACTATTTTCAATTGGGGTCGAGTAACAATTTATCTGCATCCTCCGCATTCTCTAGAACAGATCTTATTCTAATTATTCAATTGAGTACCATTAACCTGCAAATTCCGTAATCAATTCAGAAAATCAAGTTTCCTGAACTCTTTCAAACTATTTCCGAGCTTTTAAACTATCTCCTCTATGAAAGTAAAGTAGTAACTCCATGTAAAAATGACATATTGCACTAAGCATAAAAGCGACAATGAGATTTAAGAGCAAGAAATCAGGGCGTTGACCGGTTAGTGCTCCTAGGTAGTCTGTACGTTTTGAACTTCATTGATTTAATTCTTTGAATTTGCACAAATTGATTTATTTTGTAATGCCTGCTGACACCAATGAACAAAGGAGTAAATAAATAGTACCTGAGCATCCAGTCCAATTAGGGGGTAGAAGTACTGGTTGCAGAAGTCCTTGGACTCAAATGCGAGGAATAACGTGTAGCTGACGAAGTAGCCGAAGGTCTGTCCGACTGAGTTGCACGTGGACGCGTAGCCCACATTCTCAGGCGCCAACATGCTCAGAGCCCACCCGTCTACCACTATGTCCTGAATTCAACAGAACTAGATTTTAATCAACTCTCAACATTTATTTCAGAGATCAAGCGCAGCGATACACAATCAGACAAAATTTTGACTTGACCTTTTCTCCAGACTTAAAGTTCAATTCTATTTTTTTTTCTCAATTGTTAAGAACACTCACCTAAAGGGACAATGGACGATAAAGGACTTAGTGTATTTTTTTTCCAGATTTTGACTAATTAAAGAAGAGGTGTTTCCATGTTGATTGTGATTAGGATTCCAACAAAAAATCACAAAAAACTCTCAAGTCGAATAAAACTGTTCAGAGCAGCCGTGGCCGAGTGGGTTAGGCACACGTCTCTCAGCACGAGGGTCATGCGTTCGAATCTCACTTCCGTCACGGTTAGAGGGGTCTCAGAGTCATCCGCCTCCTCGAAGTGGGACCGGCTGCGGCAAAATGGATGACATCAATCTCCCCCACGGTTGGTCCTGCACTGAGCAGGACCGGGGGCTAACAATAAAAAAATTAGAACTGTTCTGAACATTTTTGATTTTCAGAAAAAATTGACAATTTGAGTTGAAGTTCAAATTAAATTACAAATCTACTTCGACTTTAACGTGGTTCTAACTACTAATTACCACCCATTCTTGCATTTGTTCATCTTATTCAATAGTCCCTTCTCAAAAAAAATGAGTGATAATGATTACAGGCAAATGAAAAGACAAATCAAAAATTGAAATAAAAACCTTCAAAAAATCTTCGAAAAGTTGCAAAAAAGATTTTAAAAACTTCTGGAACAAAATAACCTGCAACATTATAAACTATGCAAACAGCATCCAAGAAGCTTAAAAAACGAATAATTTTGCGGAAACTAAGCCGACAAAAATAATCAGACATCGATAGTCTATACTAGAAGAAAACTTTCAGTTTCCACAAAAACAGATCCCGGCTGAAACAGAACTTTAGAGATCTATCTCCAAAAGCATGGGTGTTACCACTGCACCAATAGCACAAAACACTATCTAAAATTATAAAAAAAAACAACCTCCAGAAGTTTTAAACAAGATGAAAATCAACAACTAGCAAAATTTCTTTGACTCAATTATTAGACAAAAAAAAACAATAAACTGAAACCGTTTTCAAGTTAACTAAAAAATGCTTAAATTTTAGGCAAATTTGGCGCTGCGGCAACTAAGCCGAAAAAAAAATAAGCAGACGAACAGAAATCCGGCACAAACTTTTTAACGCGCGGACCATTTTCCGTTTACAAAAAAAACAGGTCTTGGCCGTATTCGAACCATTGACCTTTGTCTATATAAGCAGGTGCGTTAGCTCTTCGCTACACTATCGAGTTAATGCCTGACTTTGATTTGATATTAATCAAAGATAAAATGATTCAATGATTCTGTAAAACTAGTTGTTCACACGAAAAAAGTCTAGACACCGATTTGATAACGCTTGCTAATCGCAAGCGTAAAAAAATTGATAACTTTTTATCATTAATCGGTGTGGTGTCGAAACGTTCCTTTTTGTGCGTATAAACACGCTTCAAACGTTATTGAATTGGACCTAATCGATAACTTCTTCAAAAACGAATAATGAACAAAAAATTTCTGTAAAATCATGTTGCGATTTTTTAAAGGTTTTTTTTTAGCCAAGGAAGCTAACTAAGGCTTCCAATATTAGTTTTAGCTATTGCCATTGAAGCTAAACGAAGCTTCCAGCACTAGTTAAACGGAAGTTTTTCTCTACTTAAATGAAAACTTTCGTCTAATTAAGAACGAGTAATTTAGTTCGAGCAACCTTTGTTCGACTAAAACTCAAAAACCTGTTTATCTCGACACTGGGACAAGTTTTTGAAAAATTTTCATTGTCGTTTGAATAACGACTGAAAATTATTTAAAATAATATATCACTCGATCAATTCCGATGACTATTTGTGGCACCTGATTTTGCGTGGAAAACAAGAAAGAAAAAACTAAACTACACTCGAAGAAAAAGTACCTCCCAATTTTCAATGGTAGGAAAAAAAATAATGAAAATGATCGCTTTCGGCGATCACACCTACCAGTCCTCCTCACTGATTGGAACCTTCCACCATCAAAGAGCCAATCTCCGGTAAGTAATATTTACATCCTTTTCAACCGAACGACCCTAAAAATTTCCCTATGTACCCTTTGAAATTTTCTAAAGGACACTTTGAGAAATCCTTGGAAAATCAGTTTGATCGACCTAACAATCAGGCTAATTTCTTGAATTTGATTGAAAGTTTGAATTTGGTTGACCTATCATATCAAACAATTAACTGAAATGCATGCCCCCCATCGAGAAAAACCTTAAACCACCCGTGATCACAGTTAAATCTCTTTTTGAATATATCAGGGCGCCAATATCTACTTCAAAGGGGCATAAATATGTTTCCTCGAAAATCATTATAAGCTTTACATAAATAACTAGCACGTGAATTTCATTTAATTGTGAAAAAAGCTGATAAACTTATTAAATAGTTTCAGAGAGGGCAGATGGATTCGATTAGTGATGCTACTGATGCAAATGATATTTCAATTGAGAGAAACACAGATGTGCCGG
The DNA here is from genome assembly GCF_963678635.1 of Symsagittifera roscoffensis. NCBI lineage: Eukaryota > Metazoa > Xenacoelomorpha > Acoela > Convolutidae > Symsagittifera > Symsagittifera roscoffensis. The sequence continues at coordinate 31,999,813 of NC_087069.1, read as the reverse complement.
GACTGAGGTATCATGATCAGACTCCAGTATCAAAACCAACACCAAAACGGCCAAATATTGTACTGAGCCCATGTGACGAAGAAAATTCAGAGGACGATGTGACTGGAAAGCTGAAGCATACCATTGAAGAGTCAATGAAGTTGTTGATACCCAGCCTTGTAGAGCAAAACAAAGCGCAACTAATGACTGCAATCAACGTCGCTGTTGAGTCCGCAATAAAGAACATGAAGAAGGAAATTATCTCATCCTCCAAAATGGAAATAGCATCTCAGGCGAATGTCAGCTATCTTAGGACTTTATCTAAAGCAGAAAAACTTGAATCATATAATCGATTAGCTTTAGCCCGGTGATCCCGTCTGCCGCTGCAAATGCTATTTTACAAGTTAAGCAGAAAAAAATATATTGTTTCAGTACCGGAAGCCACAAGATTTTCCAGAGGGATTTGTAGGAATCAGTTAATGATTCTTGGTAGTCGTTATCAGCCTTTTCCCTCTTGAATATCCAGACTAGAGTGGTAGCGACGACGAAGACCACGCCCCAGAAATACATGAAACCATCCAGTGTTAGAGCGCCAGTGGGCTGAAAAGGCGATGAATTTATGAAATTGCACCGTCATATACATACTACTTAAGAAACTATTTTCAATTGGGGTCGAGTAACAATTTATCTGCATCCTCCGCATTCTCTAGAACAGATCTTATTCTAATTATTCAATTGAGTACCATTAACCTGCAAATTCCGTAATCAATTCAGAAAATCAAGTTTCCTGAACTCTTTCAAACTATTTCCGAGCTTTTAAACTATCTCCTCTATGAAAGTAAAGTAGTAACTCCATGTAAAAATGACATATTGCACTAAGCATAAAAGCGACAATGAGATTTAAGAGCAAGAAATCAGGGCGTTGACCGGTTAGTGCTCCTAGGTAGTCTGTACGTTTTGAACTTCATTGATTTAATTCTTTGAATTTGCACAAATTGATTTATTTTGTAATGCCTGCTGACACCAATGAACAAAGGAGTAAATAAATAGTACCTGTGCATCCAGTCCAATTAGGGGGTAGAAGTACTGGTTGCAGAAGTCCTTGGACTCAAATGCGAGGAATAACGTGTAGCTGACGAAGTAGCCGAAGGTCTGTCCGACTGAGTTGCACGTGGACGCGTAGCCCACATTCTCAGGCGCCAACATGCTCAGAGCCCACCCGTCTACCACTATGTCCTGAATTCAACAGAACTAGATTTTAATCAACTCTCAACATTTATTTCAGAGATCAAGCGCAGCGATACACAATCAGACAAAATTTTGACTGGACCTTTTCTCCAGACTTAAAGTTCAATTCTATTTTTTTTCTCAATTGTTAAGAACACTCACCTAAAGGGACAATGGACGATAAAGGACTTAGTGTATTTTTTTTTCCAGATTTTGACTAATTAAAGAAGAGGTGTTTCCATGTTGATTGTGATTAGGATTCCAACAAAAAATCACAAAAAACTCTCAAGTCGAATAAAACTGTTCAGAGCAGCCGTGGCCGAGTGGGTTAGGCACACGTCTCTCAGCACGAGGGTCATGCGTTCGAATCTCACTTCCGTCACGGTTAGAGGGGTCTCAGAGTCATCCGCCTCCTCGAAGTGGGACCGGCTGCGGCAAAATGGATGACATCAATCTCCCCCACGGTTGGTCCTGCACTGAGCAGGACCGGGGGCTAACAATAAAAAAATTAGAACTGTTCTGAACATTTTTGATTTTCAGAAAAAATTGACAATTTGAGTTGAAGTTCAAATTAAATTACAAATCTACTTCGAATTTAACGTGGTTCTAACTACTAATTACCACCCATTCTTGCATTTGTTCATCTTATTCAATAGTCCCTTCTCAAAAAAAATGAGTGATAATGATTACAGGCAAATGAAAAGACAAATCAAAAATTGAAATAAAAACCTTCAAAAAATCTTCGAAAAGTTGCAAAAAAGATTTTAAAAACTTCTGGAACAAAATAACCTGCAACATTATAAACTATGCAAACAGCATCCAAGAAGCTTAAAAAACGAATAATTTTGCGGAAACTAAGCCGACAAAAATAATCAGACATCGATAGTCTATACTAGAAGAAAACTTTCAGTTTCCACAAAAACAGATCCCGGCTGAAACAGAACTTTAGAGATCTATCTCCAAAAGCATGGGTGTTACCACTGCACCAATAGCACAAAACACTATCTAAAATTATAAAAAAAAAACAACCTCCAGAAGTTTTAAACAAGATGAAAATCAACAACTAGCAAAATTTCTTTGACTCAATTATTAGACAAAAAAACAATAAACTGAAACCGTTTTCAAGTTAACTAAAAAATGCTTAAATTTTAGGCAAATTTGGCGCTGCGGCAACTAAGCCGAAAAAAAAATAAGCAGACGAACAGAAATCCGGCACAAACTTTTTAACGCGCGGACCATTTTCCGTTTACAAAAAAAACAGGTCTTGGCCGTATTCGAACCATTGACCTTTGTCTATATAAGCAGGTGCGTTAGCTCTTCGCTACACTATCGAGTTAATGCCTGACTTTGATTTGATATTAATCAAAGGTAAAATGATTCAATGATTCTGTAAAACTAGTTGTTCACACGAAAAAAGTCTAGACACCGATTTGATAACGCTTGCTAATCGCAAGCGTAAAAAAATTGATAACTTTTTATCATTAATCGGTGTGGTGTCGAAACGTTCCTTTTTTGCGTATAAACACGCTTCAAACGTTATTGAATTGGACCTAATCGATAACTTCTTCAAAAACGAATAATGAACAAAAAATTTCTGTAAAATCATGTTGCGATTTTTTAAAGGTTTTTTTTTAGCCAAGGAAGCTAACTGAGGCTTCCAATATTAGTTTTAGCTATTGCCATTGAAGCTAAACGAAGCTTCCAGCACTAGTTAAACGGAAGTTTTTCTCTACTTAAATGAAAACTTTCGTCTAATTAAGAACGAGTAATTTAGTTCGAGCAACCTTTGTTCGACTAAAACTCAAAAACCTGTTTATCTCGACACTGGGACAAGTTTTTAAAAAATTTTCATTGTCGTTTGAATAACGACTGAAAATTATTTAAAATAATATATCACTCGATCAATTCCGATGATTATTTGTGGCACCTGATTTTGCGTGGAAAACAAGAAAGAAAAAACTAAACTACACTCGAAGAAAAAGTACCTCCAAATTTTCAATGGTAGGAAAAAAAAATAATGAAAATGATCGCTTTCGGCGATCACACCTGCCAGTCCTCCTCACTGATTGGAACCTTCCACCATCAAAGAGCCAATCTCCGGTAAGTAATATTTACATCCTTTTCAACCGAACGACCCTAAAAATTTCCCTATGTACCCTTTGAAATTTTCTAAAGGACACTTTGAGAAATCCTTGGAAAATCAGTTTGATCGACCTAACAATCAGGCTAATTTCTTGAATTTGATTGAAAGTTTGAATTTGGTTGACCTATCATATCAAACAATTAACTGAAATGCATGCCCCCCATCGAGAAAAACCTTAAACCACCCGTGATCACAGTTAAATCTCTTTTTGAATATATCAGGGTGCCAATATCTACTTCAAAGGGGCATAAAAATGTTTCCTCGAAAATCATTATAAGCTTTACATAAATTACTAGCACGTGAATTTCATTTAATTGTGAAAAAAGCTGATAAACTTATTAAATAGTTTCAGAGAGGGCAGATGGATTCGATTAGTGATGCTACTGATGCAAATGATATTTCAATTGAGAGAAACACAGATGTGCCGGGACTGAGGTATCATGATCAGACTCCAGTATCAAAACCAACACCAAAACGGCCAAATATTGTACTGAGCCCATGTGACGAAGAAAATTCAGAGGACGATGTGACTGGAAAGCTGAAGCATACCATTGAAGAGTCAATGAAGTTGTTGATACCCAGCCTTGTAGAGCAAAACAAAGCGCAACTAATGACTGCAATCAACGTCGCTGTTGAGTCCGCAATAAAGAACATGAAGAAGGAAATTATCTCATCCTCCAAAATGGAAATAGCATCTCAGGCGAATGTCAGCTATCTTAGGACTTTATCTAAAGCAGAAAAACTTGAATCATATAATCGACGAGATAGCCTAAGAATTCTAGGAATCCCCGAGTGTTTGGAAGGGGAGAATAATCGTGAGAACTTTGATACAACAATAGCGAAGGTAGTGGATATTTCTCATGATATTGGTGCAAATGTGCGAGCGTCAGATATCTCAATAGCTCATCGATTGCCATCTCGATCAAATAGAGGCAAACCAATTATCGTTCGTTTCGCCAGAAGAATCGCCAAAATCAACTTGCTGCGAAACAAAAAAAAAGATGGCAGATAAAGAAGGTTTGAAAAATATAAGCGTCTTTGAAGACTTATCAAAGGCTCGTGTCAATTTCATAAAAATGATGAAGAGTGATTGCCGAAATAAATCTGCGTGGACCCGAGAAGGTGTAATCCATTATATATGGAAGGCAGACGAGCGACTATATCGTATCGATGGACTTTATGAAGGCGGGAGTTCCTTGAAATACAGATTTCAAGATGTGATGAATTGTTTCCAAAGTGTTTTCCACGAGGCAGGAGATAAAGGAGGATCGTAAACAATCTAGTGATGTTAAAGTCGTTAATTCAAAACCAAATATTTCACAGAATAACAGTACTTTAATTAATAAAATTAATAAGTTTCGGTGCTACATTTAAATATAAGATTTTTAAAACCGCACTTCGACAAATTGGAAGCACTTATTCTAAGCCTTGAGTCTCCACCTGATATAATTTGTATAACGGAAACTTGGTTAACTAAAAAAGATCCAAGTGAAAGCTGGTTAATCAATGGTTATAATCAGTATTTTACAAAAAATCGCGAAACACCAGGTGGTGGTGTAATGATCCAAGCAAGAAACACATGCTGCTTGCTGAATCAACTTGATTCATTTTCAGAAGAAAGCTTAACGGTCGATATCTTAAACAATGGCTATAAATTCTCATTATGTGTGATTTATAACCCACCAATATCAAACAAAATGCAATTCATTGATAGGCTTGATGAGTTTTTGGAAAATTCAAAAAGTGCAAATCATCCGTTCATTCTTTGTGGTGATCTTTACATTGATATAATACCTGATAACTTACTGAGCCAGTTATTTAAATTGTATTCATTCAAATGGTTTTTCGATAAACGGTCGTGAACCAACTCGCGTTACAGCCACCTCTTTAACTTGTTTGGATCATTTCATTTTCGACAATTTAACTGAACTGAACCTCATTCAATGGTACTAAATAGTGAACATTTATCAGATCATTATCCAATACACTTGGAATGGGTCATAAAGTGTCAAATTGTTAATAATGAAATTCCGTTTCGCGATACATCATTCCTAAAAAGTCGGAGCCAAGTTGAAGAATTTTTAAAAATTGCGGAAAGTAAATTGGCCTCACATAAAATAGTAATTTTCGAAATGAATGATGCAGATGCAGCTTTCAATTTGTTCGCAAAATCTTTCGAAGAGGTATTGAATATGTTTGCACCATTAAAAACCATGAAAAATTTGGTCACAAAGCAACCCGCCTGGTACACAAATAAACTTAAAAACCTTAGAACAAAGCGAAATAATGCACACAAAAAATGGAAGTTGAATCAGAATAATTATCAACTGCTTCAAAATTTCAGAAGTTTAAGAAATCGTTTTGAGAGAAATAAAATTATCTAAAAAGAATTATTATTGAAATAAATTCAAAAACTGTATAGGAGACTCAAGGCAGACATATAAAAATTTTAAACGATATCAGTGGTAAAAGTAACGAAAACAGCAAGATTCCTCCATTGCAATCATGAATTGATGAAAACGATAATGCAACAGACAGAGATGTTGCTGATAAATTTAACTATTTTTTCACAACAGTTGGAAAAGGAATTCAAAATGATGTTCCTAATGTTGATAGAATTAACGTTGAATATGTTCCATTTTCCATGCTTCTGAAAAAAACATGCGAAACAGAAGTTTTTAAAGTCCTAAATTACCTAGATAATAAAAGCTCGTCCGGTGATGATAACATCAGTAACCTTATTGTGAAAACTTCAGCGAAAGTCGTGGCACCATATCTAAGCTTCTTAATCAACTTATCATTCACAAAAGGCGTGTTTCCTAAAGAACTTTGTAAAGCGAAAATACTGCCGCTTCATAGAGATGGATCAAAACTTGATGAGAACAATTATAGACCAATTTCACTTTTAATTGTTTGGAGTAAAATCTATGAGCACATTATGTATAACCGTATTTATTCTTATTTAGAGATTTTTTCTCTCTTTTACGCAAAACAATTTGGTTTTCGTAATAAGCATAGCACAATTGATGCACTTGCTGAACTTACCGAAAGAATTAGAATGTATCCTTCTTCGAATGGAATTTTTAGTTTTTTCCTTGACTTGAAGAAAGCTTTTGACACTATTGACCATAATATCTTACTATACAAATTGGATATGTATGGGTTTAGGGGTAACTGTTTAAAATGGTTGAGCTCATATCTCAGTAATCGCATACAGCGAGTTGTAGTAAATGGTGTTTCATCTAGCTGGAGTAAAATAGAATGTGGTGTACCACAAGGCTAAATTTTAGGTCCTTTGCTTTTTCTATTATATATAAATGACCTCTCTAAAGCATGCGAAACATCGGAAGTTTTGCTATTCGCAGACGATACGAATCTAACATCAATAGGTTGTCAAATAATTGACGTTCAAAAAGACATGACGTCTTTAAATAACTGGCTACATGCAAATAAATTGGTGATTAACCTATCCAAAACAGTTCAAATGAATGTAAAGTTAAGTAGTTCCAATCATTTATTTCAGTTTAACTCTTGCTCGATAAATACGAAACCTGTTTGTAAATATTTAGGCATTTACATAGACTCCAAATTTTCTTTTAAAAGTCATATCGATTTCGTCAAAAAGAAACTTAGTAAACAATGCGGTATAGTTTCAAAGCTACGGCATTACGTGCCGAGGTCTCAAATGATCGAATACTACAGTAGCAATGTCGTTCCCATTCTCCAGTATGGCATTTTAATTTATGGATGTTGCAGCTATTCGCAGCTGGAACAACTCAATGTTTTACAAAAGAAAATCCTCAAATTCATTTTTTTCAGAAAACGTCGAGATCGTAGTGATGATATTTTTGAAAAATATAGTTTGTTAACCGTTTATGAGTATCATCTCTATGAGCTATTAAAATGTGTTCTTAAATCAGTTATTGGTGTTCATAATGATAGCTTTCTGAATGATTTATTTGTTTTTCAAAATGCAAAAAGAGCTACTAGAAATTCTGATATCAGCCTTCTGTTCGAACCATTTTGTAAACGCAAAATTGAGAGCTTCTCGATTCGATATCGCGCTTGTAAACTTTTTAATAAGCTGCGGGTTCTGAATTTGATACCTGCACACGTCAAAAGTTGTTCTTTTTCAGAAATTTCGGCAATTTACCATTCTTTGAAAATATACCTGGTACAAAACCATGAATTAGTGAAACATATATTTGGCTTATAAAAAAAATTTAAAACCCACACCCGTTGGTTGCATGCTACAGGACTACCAGCTATATATCAGCTTTTTTGTGTAAAAAAATGACCTCCCAAATCCTTCTAGTTTTCGAGATATCGAGGTTTTTTGATTTTTTTTTGGATTTTTCTCAATAATTTTTTTTTGAAAAACTTGAAAAAAAAATAAAATTATACATATAATATTACAGCGCCCTGGAAGTATTGTTAAGTTTAGTACTGTTAAGGTCAGTAGTTAGTTAATGTCAACATAAATTTATAAATAGATACAAATATAATTTTTTTTTTCACGAGCTGTAGCTTTTGTATTTAAATAAAAATATATTTGCTCGCATTGTTTAATTTGATTTGTTTCATTAGAGATGTTTCATTTGAATAGAAGGGTAGACTTTTAGTGGACCAACATGTCCCGTTGTCTATCCGTTCCTGCTTTAAATGTGGCAAATTTAATTATGCTGATATATTGTTTATAAAAGGAAAAATATATTCTTTCTTTCTTTCTTACAAAAACAGCCACTGAATTACCAAGTGAACTTCGAAAAACATCAAGTCATCACATCAAGGATTTACCTGAGTAGCGGCGAAAAAATTGAGCGAAGTGAACAAGAACACGAGCAGGTTGATTTCAGCTGCCTTTTCACCATCCACGCCCAGCAAATCATTGACATGTAGTGAAATGTAGATCATAAATAGTCCTATTAGATACTGGATCGGGATGAGCCACGTCTTACGCCGACCCATTCTGCGACTGAACAGGGAGTCCACAATAGGCGCCCAGATCAGTTTGAAACTAAAGGGGTAGAATGCGAAGGAGAAGAGTGCTTGGGAAGCATAGTCTACTTTACGAGTCATCAAAATATAAGGGATGCTGCCTGCGAAGCCTAATGGGATCCCTTGCAGCACATACAACAGAAACAACAACACAATGTTTCCTCTGTCTTTCCGCCAATCAGCTTCGCTCTCGAATCCCGACTTTACGTAATCGTTTGAAGAAAGCGTGCCATTTTCTGCAGTCGAAATTTCCATATAGGGCATCTTTTTGGATGTATCGCCGTTAAGCATTGTACTGGGAGAGCTATTCTCCTTATTTGGAAAGCGTTTCTCGTTACTTCTCATTCTAGACTGAGGAGTGGGCGCGTCTCCGCCAGGCGAGGCCACTGCAGATGAGCCATGAATAGCAGGTGATCCGTTGCTCTCGTTCAGTTTCGAAGACTGGCGCCTAGTTGTCACCATCGCAACCAGAGAAGAAATTGTATTCCAACTGTTGGTGAATATCAAGTCTCACGTTAAGCTCTCCATTTACGATAACAAACAGACCAAACTTGCCTGAAATTATAAATAATCCTTGGGGACATGAGTTTGATAACAGGTTTTTTAACGTCTCTTGCAACAAAACTAAAAAATACGTAAGACGTTATCTCAATATTAGCAAAACTGACCCAAAAAATATTATTAATATTATTTAAAAATATATTTCGCAACAGCTACGATACAACGCAAGCATACCAATTGAACAAAGAAGTAAAAATCTAATTTTAAAAACTCAAAGATTACATCAAAAAAGTTTGCAATGAAAAAAAAAATGCATTGGAAAATTTACAGCTAGTTTAAGCATTGGAAAACTTATTGGAACATAATAACTTAGAAATAAATAATCTGATTTTCAAAAAACTTTGACTTTCAGTTAAAAATGCGTAAATCATAGGCACATTCCGACAAAACATAAGCAAACAATTATAAGTCCGATAAAAGTTTCAAGTCACGCGGAAAATTTTCCGTCTAGAAAAAATGACTGGCCTGATTCGAACCTGTTTCACACGCATGTGCATTACCTCTACGCAACATATTCGGATTAACGCCTTGATATTGATTTAATGAGCTGACGAGTCAAATGACACGTCTTGAAATACAACATTATGCGGATTAAAATAAAGAGTTTTATATGAAAAAACTAATGCAATTAATATGACCAATTAGCTTGTCTTAATTCAATCCTGAACAATTTTGAGTGCGGAATTGTTTTGATACTTCGTCAAGTAAAAAAATTCGAGTTACCCTTTCAATATCATAAGCAAATCTTTACTGCGGATAAATTAGCCCAGCACAAAGCTAAATTTGCAAATTTCATGCCTCCAGAACGTAATCAAAACGAATTGCAGGAAAACATCTTTTATATTTGAGCTCAAGTAGTCGCTTTCTTTACATATATGGCATTTTTTTTATTAAAAACTAACTCGATCGCCAAAATTGGTTTCAAAACAACTTATAAATTCTTTTACTTCTTCAAAAAAAGGATAAAAAAGACAAAAAAAAGATCTTAACAATTAATTCGATTTCCAGAAACTCAAACTTGGTTGCCATCTTTAAAATAGCTTCTAACTATTTTCAGAGAATTAATTTGATTCAACTTCTTCCTTTACGTATGATTCAAATAGCCAGTATAACAAATTCGAACTCACGAAAACGAAACCCCAATTAATTGTTGGCAATTTGAAAATGCAAATTTCATACGGAAAGGGTTGTCAAAATTAATACATGCATAGAGGGAGAACAGTTAACTACGTTCCAATATGGGGTAAAATAGTTAACAAGATCCAAAAAACGACCATAAACCAAATAAGTGAACACTCATTTGGTTCATTGACACTTAAAAAGTGCAACCGCCAAAATAACGAACAAAAAAATTTTAAAAACTTTGCTTTGAAAAAAATTTCAAAAAGAAACGCCTGCATACATTAAAAAAACTGATTCATGCTTTTAAAGAGTCATTCAAGATGTGTCATTTTGAAAAATGTTTTAAGAACCCTATCTTAAACGATACAAATTGCTGCTAAGACTGAACTGAAATGAAAGGTGAGGCGATCAGAGATTTCGCGTAAAGAAGGGGAAAAAAAGAAAAGGCGCGTTGATGAGCCACGCATTAAGCTTTTGAATAATCGCAAAAAAAATTTGAGAACTAGTCAAAATTTTTCTTGCGTTCAAAAAGTACTCTAAATCACAGAGGCAAAGTTGCACTTCGCATACACAAGCAAAAACATGACCAATAATGTTACTGGGAAAAACTGAGTCTAAATAATTGCTAAGTGACGCAAGCCAATTATGACGCATTAGCAGTCAATTCGAAAAAAAAATACCAACTAACAAACCTCAATTTATAGAGTGGACGCATTTTAACTAGTATACGAAAAAGTTCATTCAAAAACATCCGATCCTGCCCAGGTTCGAGCCCTTTTATTTTGTTGCGGGTCTCCTTCCCTACATCTACGCTACAGATTCATGGTACCTAGAAGCTAAAGAGCTATTTGTTAAAAAGTAAGCTGTGTTAATATCCTTAGTATTGGCTGTACTTAATAGCTGGATCAAAATGAACACTTTCAAAATGAACAAATTCTGTCGCAACAATTTCATCACAACAATATTTGCGACTTAGCTTGGAAAAAATAGAGTTCATACAATCACACAAGCTTTGCTTGGGTAATAAACGTTACCACCAAACAAATTATTTCAACAAGACCGAAAAAATATATATATTCAAATTTTTGAACTCCATCCAAACAAGGACATCATTGTGAAGCAACTTCCAAAACAAATTTACAAGATCATTGAGGAAGAATAAATGAGCTCGAAAATTTGATAATTATCTTGCGTGCCGGATTTATGTTGTTTATATTTTCGTTGCGAACGTTTTTGAGACGATTTACAGGGCAGTGACAGTCCACAGAATCGGGCACTTGCCATAAAAACTGAATCAATAAATAATTTGATTATTTCGCTGGGAATTTAGCACCAAGGCGAAGTTCATTAGAGACAATTAAATTAATACAAAACACTATTTCGACTTCCATTTGATACCAAGTCAATAATCAAAAAAATTAATGTCTAAATTACTAAGAGCTACGCAGCAATTCCCTTATGTCTTTGTTTTCGATATCCAAATCAACAATGAGCAAGCCCTCGTTATCTTTTGTAGTTCTATCGGCACCGAAATCTAAGAGCAATTGAACAGCTTCTAAATGTTCGCACGAAACTGCATAATGCAAGGCTGTTTGGCCATCACTGTCTTTCACATTGATGTCCGCATTAAAAGAGTCTAACAACATTTTCAACATGTCATAATTGCCGCGATCAGCCGCCCAGTGTATTAAAGCCATTCCTGATTGTGGATCTGGATCGTCGACAGAGGGAATGTTCTTGGATGTCAAAAGTTCTCTCACTTTTTCACAATTTCCAATCTGACACCAGTCGTAGATTGACTTAGAATCATCACTACTATCTTCCACACAATCCTCCTTTACTGGGCGACTGACAGCCCAATTTGACAATCTGAACCCCTGTGAGCCAGTCTTGGAAGCCTCAGTCTCCCAATCTGGGAATAGACTAGACACTTTCTCCACGTATTCCATCTGAGCACGTGACTTCTCCATACCAGCCAGACTTTTCCAACAGCTATACTTTCTCTTTCCAGTCAAGTCCCAGAACGAGGGCGCTTGTGTGTGGCAGTCACCCTCTAATGACTGTTTATAGCGCCCATAGAGATACAGAAGGTCTTCCGCTTTCATAGTGTTCGCTTGAGTTTGCACAAAATTAGCAGCCTGATTAAACAACTCATTTTCATATTCAACATCATCCATGCCAAAACAAACCCTAAAAACAGACTGACAGTTCTATACAAAAGTACAACTCATTTTAAAAAGCAGTTAGTTGAAATTGAACAAAACGAGTATAAGAGTTCGTTAATAAAATAGCTTAATATAAAAACGCGCGGACCGTCGAATAAAAACAAATTGAACTATTTCGGTGAAATTTTAAACGTATTAATGGGTTTCAACCCTAATCATGTTTTACAAAGCCTCCTGTGAAAGAAACCTAAACATGACGGCAAAATTTTGAAAGAATTGTACTCATTTCTATTTCTTCGCAAAGTTCAGTGGAAAAACCGAAAAAGTTGAGGTTGTTAATATCCATCCTACTTGTGCAACAAACGCGCCCTGTTATTTTTTATAAGCTTATACTGATATAATCGCTTCAAAAGATTCGATTGCTCAACTCATAAACAAAAACAATACATCTGATCTGATGTTTCAATGATGCGCAATAACAATAGGCTGTAACTCTTAGAAATTAGAGCAAAACTATCCGCCACAATTTGGATGCAACAATCAAAAAGAAGTGAGTATTCTCTACACTTGTGAAGTAATAAACAAACAAGTGAGAACTCTTTTTCAAGACTATAATTGGAAAAATTTCAAGTGGCCTAATTTTAATGAAGTTTAGCATCTGTTTATCCCGCATACATAAAATATTTCAATTAAGAATAGTCAAGCACTTCTAAGTTGGGAAATTTATCATATAAAAAAAACACTTACCACAGCAACATAATAAAATTAAATTCACGAGTTGCCTCAAAATGAGTGAAATTGCGACATCTGTAGAATTTAATTCAAGCCAAGAAGCGGAATTTTCTGAGTATAATCAGAAATTATTCTCCACAAACTTACGAAGTTCAACAAACACAGCAGACATGAACTTGTCGGATTTGGACAACAGTTTCGCCTCTTCCACGCAATTCGAGCACAGCAACTCCCTGAAGAAGAAGAAAAGGAAGCGAAAGAGTGGCCCGGTTGCATATCATCAGCGACAAGCTGCCAATCAGCGCGAGAGAAGACGCATGAAGGCAACCAACACAATGAACACTTCAAACATTCATAGGTTTATCAAGAGTACATTTATATGCAAAAACAGAGTGTTTCGAAAACCGTGATATTTGCACCAAAATCTTTTCTTTCCATAAGTTTTTCGATACAATTTTCTCGAGGTTTATGGCATCGAGAGGTTTATTAAACTATAAAAAGCAGTTAATAATCGCTGAAACAAACTTTGAAAAATACAGTTAGCTCAGGCTGGCGTTCGTGACCTTATATTTCACCAAATCTACACTGCAAATTAGTCTGAAAAATCAGGCCAATTTTTCGCGACAATTTTGGAATCCTTAAGTATTTTTGGAATCCTAATCACCACTGAAAGGCTTTTAATGCATATGAAAGCACTCTACCCCATACGTGCTTGCTTTGATTGAGGAACCTTAAATCGCGAGTAGAAAAACAATACTACATGCTTTACGACCATACCACCTACTCTTTGAGTGGTCGAAAAAAGAATGAGTGTTTCTGTAGATTTTTACACAAACAACGGTTTTTCAGCACGAGATTAAATTTCAAACGCGCCTCCTGGCGTTTAAAAAAAAACAGAATGAATTGCAAATGATTATTGTTGTACCATATTTAACAAGCTAATAAGAAAAAAAACTGCTTGAAATCGGCAAAAACTGCTCTCCCAGCAAAAATTCAAACCCTTCTCAGTGTTTCTCACATTTGAACTTTTTTCACTGCTTTATTAAAAAATAAACTATGGGTTGGATGGACACTTCAGCTAACTCAAATCCACATTACACCAATAACTTCTAACTTTTAAAAAATAATCAAAATGAACTGTTCATTGTCTATTCGGGAAGGCCATCAATGAAGCGTTTGAACGTCTTCAGTCACACATCCCCACTTTGCCATACGAGAAAAAACTGAGCAAGGTGGATACTCTTCGGCTCGCTATCAACTACATCCGATTCCTGGACCAGATCCTGATATCCTTCGATTCCTACGAACAGACTTCGCTGCTACCTCAGTTCCCCGAGTCCTCCTTCTACCCTATGATTCCCCCCTCGCCTATTGCTTCTTCAGCTGGGGGACTCATTACTCACCCTTCAAATCCCATATCAATGGACTATTACACACCAACCGATCATTTGCATTCCACGGGAATTGGCTCTTACTTTGAGACCGATTATTCAACCATGAACAGAGATTACAGAAATGGAGCAACTGTTCAAAACTACCTATAGCATAAACTTTGCGTTAATATTATCTGTCAATATCAAGCTAAATCGAGTTACATTCAAGTGTGTTTTAAAAAAGTCTTAGAAAAGTTCAGAAGATCGATCTTTAAGAAACAAAAAGTTCTTAAAAACCGCTCCCTTCTAGCAAAATATTAAATCTGCTATTATTTGATCTATATTTTTATCATTTAATTGAGTCTTTTCGGCTTTTAGAAGTGCCAGAATGGGTAACAAATCATTTTTTGTCCTTCGGAGCCACTGATTTAACCACCTTGATGGTTAACAGCCACAGCGTAGAGAATGTGAATTGAGAAACAGCCAGTTTCGCCAGAACTTATTGTCACTTAGCAATAGTTCTGCTGATGTTTTATGATTGCGATTCCAACTTCTGTCCGACAGAAATTCCAAATGGTATACCAAACTACTTCTTCATATTTTTGTTGTTTTTAACGTTTAATTTACTTCACGTTTGTAAAGATTGAGTTGTAGATATGGAAAACCAATGAAGAAACAGTTTGATACGGAAACAAAACAAAATATTGTGTACTGAAGGCTTGAGTCTTCGAGAAAGCAAAACAAATATACGAGGCTCAGTTCTACAACGTGTTCTGGGTCAATGAGTTTGATGTTTCGATGGCATAAGAATCACAAGCACGAGCTAGGGCTTTCGACCTCGATCGTGCACCTCTCAGACACATGATACAGGATCGAGTGATGGCCATGCTCAATCGGTTCCTCAGCCAGCTTGTTGTGATAGGGCGTGGAATGTCGAGTTTTCTGATAGTAGGGTGGCAAGTCGTTTCACTAGTGCTTGTGTGACAGGAGCCTGACCCCCAGAGGTTGATAAAACTATTGGGCAGAATGACGCACCTTCAGTATCGAGCACTCGCGATTCGTAATTCCTCCTTTTTTCTGTCTCATGACGTCTGTAGAATTGGTCCACTGTTGGTCTTACAGAGTGGACTGAACACTCGAACGTCAACCTGCGTTTTCTCAAATCTACCTCCCCAAACACCACTTGCGCTGGTGTCCAATCTTGCGCCAGCTTGAGAATTTGAACCTGGTGTTAGAGTCCGGTCTACTTCTTGCAGCTGAGGTTCAAGTGCTACATCGTGGCAAACTTGTGACAGAACAGTTGCAAACAAATCGCGTATTTCGTTGTGACGAACTATTGGAAAGCCGCCCTTCGAGCAGCTCAACGCATGTTCAACATCAAAATCTTTCGAACAGACACGATGATGTCAGGTGTGGTTCTGAGTAAGAAAGTGTACCTGCTTTGCAAGCCATGGGTCAGATAAGATAGTGCGGCCTGTGGCTCCGTTTTTGCAATGTCGCTCAGCGTCTGTAGCTCAGCAAGCCATTCTTCCACCAAACCTGATACGTATTGTTCAACAAACTTCTGGCTTCCAACAACTGATCCAAGAACGCGATGTCCTTCCGTGAGAACGTCTACGCTCGATTTCTTGAATATCTCCCTGACTCTTTCCTCAAACTCTGGTTTGACAAGAACTTTAGGTTTCTTCGCATTCGGATAGTACCCAAAGCTCGGTCCGAATGTAGAGATTTTGTCCCACCACATCTTGAGGGCGTCTACGTCTCCTATTCCGGTTGCATTGTCAGCAATCCAAACTTGTTTGCACCCTGATGTTTCCGTGGCGCTGATAATGGGCAATGCTGAGACTCCAAAAAAAGGCATAGCTAACGGGTCACCTTATGTGGTTCCTTCTTCCGACTGAATGGTATCAACAGAAAGATATAGTTGAGAAGGCTCTCGATAAAAGTTAGTGCAAATTGTGGAGAATCCAGGACACAGTACTGAATGTTTCTCAGGGCTGTATGCCTGTTGAGTTCATTGAACGCATTCTCGGCATCCACTAAAAGCAATCCTTCGCAATCATGGTCCGTAAACATTTTTCTGATCGCATGAATAGCGGCTTCACATCCAGCTTCATGACCTGCAGAAAGTTGTTTGTTACCGGCAGCTTCACGGATATATGGTTTCAAAACCGATAAAGCATATTTCATAAATTATGAGTACATAAATGAAAGAATTAGTCAAAGTTTTTATGACCGTTAGGCGCTGCGTTTCTTGTAGTCAATTCATCCTTTTCCAGTTATGTCTCTACATGCTAATTCCGGTTGTTTTCCAGTGACCGTCAAGACTCCATTTGAAGCAGGTGGTGGACTTGCTAAGTACCCTTACACATGGAAAAAATTTTACAGTCGCTTCAAAATCGTATTGTAAAGAAATTCTCCTTGGTTTCCAGATTTGCTTTTTTCACCATTACTTTGCTAGAGTTTATTCTCGAGTCTCTTTCGTTCGCCTCAAAGAGACCAGCAGTTGAGTTTCTGTCATAAAAAACCCGGAGCATATCACCATCCTTTATTTTCTGCACGCAAGTGATGCTGTCTAAACTTTAAAGACGTTTGTAATAAGATAAAATTTCTAACATGTTCTTTTTGAATTTCATACATGATCTTTGATCATTTTATTGTAAATGAAAAATTTTATATCCTGACGATGCACAAAATGTGCGAAAACGTTTGAATTAACAATTTTAAAAAATTCTTATTAATAAGATAAGCTTTGGAGTCCCTCAAAGAGACAGGTCGCTCTTCTCTGCACATTTTCCAAAATCCTTCTGAGCTTGGAGAAGCTCAGAAGGAGAGCTCAAAAAGAGGATTTCTGAGTACGATTGATCTTGATTATCACCAGCATCTGGGACAATGATTACAAGACGAGATTCCAACAACTACATAAAGAAAGAAATAGGGCTCTCCAGCGACGGCTGTGAAATATGGACAACAGTTTCATTGCCAAAATCTATCGCCGTTGCAACTCTAGAAAAAGCAGACTTTTTTGTGGTTTTTGTGCCACAAAAAGACTAGCAGAACTGAAAGTGCATCATGAAACGAAGACTGAACCCTCTTACGCCAAAATTACTAAGAATATGAAAAACAGCAGTCTCTGCGCCACCATTGTTGAACAGGTTAAAGCGGAAGAAAAACAACAAACGGAAAAATCAAACAACCTTGTTATCCGTGGTTTGAAAGCCGACAAAGATCAAACCGACAAAGAGATGCTAACAGATCTAGCTAGTGCGGTTTCTGTCACACTTAAAGAAGACGAATTTACAACACGCCGAATCAAAAACAAAAACAACGCCAATGCGAATCCGCTCCTCATCATTACGTTCAAAGACACCATAACACGTCTAAAACTACTGAAAAGTAGCAAAAAATTGAAAGATTGCGATGAATTTAAGGGAGTACTTATCAACCCTGACTATACAAAAACCGAACAAGCACAGCAGTATGAGCTACGACAAGAGCTGAGAAGCAAGAAAGAGAATGACTCGGAAAAAACATGGATTATTAGAAACAATATGGTGGTTTCACAATGACTACAGCAGTCAATGAAACCTAACACAGAAGAGCTTAAAGTAATTCTGTGAAACATAGAAAGTGCTAAGACAAACAATCCACTACTGACAAACAATGAACTCGACACGGATATATTACTACTAACAGAATCGCTAGCTACACATTACAACTCATGCCTTTTACCAGGTTTTTACTGTTACTTTGCCGAAGCCGTGAAGCCACAGAGAGGACGGCCTATGGGAGGCTTATCTATTTGCGTCAGCCAGAGCCTAGACTGCAGAAACACCGAGATCTATAGAAATGAAAATATGCTGTGTGTATCTGTTAACTTACTTTCCATCATTGTTTGCTACTACCCACCGAACACCTGCGTTGATGATATTCTTCTTGACATCTGCCAAATCCTAGACACAGTGCCCACCTGTGCAAAAATTCTACTCGGTGGCGATTTCAACGGTCGCATTGATGGTGATCACGTACGGGGTGAGATCCTATGTGAAAACCTACAATTTTCTGGCCTCCGCTGCATCAACTCTCCAAAAAATTGCACTTATTATTCCCACAACGGCTCGAGTACGATTGATCTTTTCTTTACAAAAAATATAACAGCAACAATTCCGGCTACGCAACAGATGTTTCAGACAAAACATCAGATTGTTTCCTGCAGAATAGTTTTTCATGCCGGGAAAGTCGACAAGAGGAAACAGCACGCCCTCCTCTTCGACCCTAACACCTACGAACAGCATCAACTTGTCATGTATGACAACTTGTCAGATTCAAATAACTGCTACTCTCATTTCCTTAAATTAAGCTACAACATCTCGAGACCACGCAAGAAGAGACATTCAAAGCCGTGGTTCGAAAGGCACTTCTATCAAGCGCACAAAACTTTGAAACTACAATAGTACCTAACAAATACCGGGGAAAGCAATTTGGGGAGCTATTCTCAAGCGAAACGGTCTTTCAAGGCACTATGCAGAAAAAAACGCACAGCACACGAGAAAGATCGCGAAGAAACTATTATTATCACAGCAGAAGCTGACCGATCCAAGTTTTGGAGCATTTTGAGTAGCAAGAAACGCCCCAACATGCCATCTCAAGTACAACAAGACGTGTGGATGACTCATTTTGAAGCCTTATTCCAAGGCGAGAGAGACGTTAGCTTCCCAGAAGAACCCAGTTCATGCGACTACTACGACGACCTGGACCGCCCAATTTCTCTACCAGAAGTTACACAAGCAATATCAAGACAAGCCAACAACAAAGGTCCAGGACCTGATATGACTACCGGTGATTTTTTGAAACAAAGTTTTGGTCTCCTGTATTTGCTTATTTTTACGCTGTTCCAGGTCTGTTTTGACTCAAAAGCCATTCCCGATGCCTGGCGAGTGTCAAATCTGATACCGCTTTACAAGGGAAAAGGCAGCAAAAAAGATCCGGATTGCCACCGGGGCATAGCCCTCTTAAACTGTATATATAAATGTTATACATCGATACTCCACAACCGGCTAGCTACTTGGTGCGAACAGCATGGAAAAATTCCTGACGTCCAGTATGGCTTCCGTAGAGGTAGATCAACCATTCATGCTATTAGCATTCTCAGGGAGAACATTGACACATCAATCGCAACAAATGGCCACCTCTATGCGTGCTTCATCGATTTCCGTAAGGCTTTCGACAGCATTGATCGCTCTACTTTATTACAAAAATTGGCGAAGATGGGTGTATCCAACAATTTTATGCTCGTCCTACATGATATCCTACGTCACAATATAGTACATGTCGTTAATGATGGTTATCTATCTTCCCCGATACTCCAGCGGCTTGGTCTACCACAAGGAGACAAACTCTCTCCTCTTTTGTTTTCCCTGTTTATTGCTGGTTTGGCAGAAATTTTTGTTCAGTGTAAGCGTTTCTGCATATTCTATGCAGACAATGTAGTAATCACTTCATCATCACCGTTTGACATCCAGTTGGCTCTTTACAGGCTCGGTATTTACTGTAAAAACAACAACATGAACGTTAATGTCGGTAAGACAAAAGTCATAAAATTTCGCCGCGGAGGCAGATTAAAGAGTACAGATTGCATCTACTACATGGGGGAAGACATTGAATTCACCAACTCCTTTGAATACTTGGGCCACCAACAAGAAAACCGCCCACTTGAATGAAAGACGAAGAAAAGGTATAAACAACATCAACGCCTTGTTTGCAAAAGTCAATATTCAAAAACTACAGCTCCAGCATGCACACAGACTATTCATGAGTGTTATTCTGCCATCGGCTGCTTACGGTTGCAGCATTTTTACAGACAGTTTAGAGCACGCAAAACCAGTTGCAGGGTACTTCTGGAAACGCTGGTCTGGGTTATCCAAATATGCGTCTACTAGCCGACTGCTACATCACATTTTTGAAAACGACTTTCTGAACATCGAAAAATCAACTGGGCAAACGCGCAGAGCCATAGCCAGCTACTATAACAACGGCCTACATAACGCGATTTGTAAGACTGAACGCTGCTACAAACCGGACTGCTCATGTGATTGTAAATAATGAGACTCTGCAGCTGATAACTACAACCAGGTGCTAGACAACTGCTCGTATCTCAAGGATCTACAAACTAGAATGCGGTTGGTGAAAATCCTTCATAGACAGTGAACATTTTAGTTTTATCTCATTTGAGGTGTTTAAATTAAACTTTTTCTCTTTCTCTCTCTCTCTCTCTCTCTCTGAGCTTTTTCAATTTGGGGTAACAGGTTAGATTGGAAAATTCAAGGTGTGGTCGTATCAAGCCCAAGCCTTTGTAGATCAAGCCACTTGATTTGTCCGTTTCGAGAAAGTTTTTATGATAATTGCTATCATGAAATTTCCTTTTGATACTTTTTCGTTGATAAGTGTTTCGAAGGTCAGATGTTGTCCATCCAAGAGCATAGGTTTTTCTCAATTTCGAATTCGTTGATCTTCTCGCAATTTTTTTTTCTTTTCTCTTTATTATGCTAAAGTAATCAGAAGGTCAAAGTATCATAGTAACCGAGGTTACAGTCAGGAGTCCCTTCATCATGTATTCCAGTCAAAATCCTTGGAAATTTCTAGATATGGAAGTGATAATGTTAAAAGAAGATGACAAGTGCAAAGTTCGCCGATTGGAGATCCTTAATTGAGGAGTTCTTCTTTTGTTTCTATTTTTATTTTAAGGGCATATGTTTCGAAATTGTGTTAAAACTGAATTATACTGTGTACTAGTAGTCGGTCTCAAAAAACAAAGTTCGCACTTCTCAGTGTTCAAGCTCAGACCGTAATTTTGTTCCGATCTCAGAATGTTTTTGAGGTCCCGGAGGTACCTTATACTCGTCGGCTAAATTTCCATCATCTAAATACCAGATGTTACTTTTCGACTCCAACTGTTTGCCTAGTGTATGAAATGTTTCCGCAGAAAGGGATGGGGCTTCAGGATCACCTTGTTGAGTTTCGTCTCCTGACATTATGACAGAGCTTCCGTAAAAAAGGTACGTCTCAGCGTGTTGCTTATGGCAATACGCGATACGTCTCAGCGTGCTGCTTATGACAGTCGGTCTCAAATTCACTCTATTTGTATGAGGGCTATAAGCTTTGCGCCAAAAAAGAAAAGTCCTAGGGGTTCGGGTATTTTGCCATCTCCAATGAGGTTTGTAAGCTTAGTAAGCGATTTCAGAAAACTAAGTCCTGCACTGCCATTCGACTTACTAACAAGATCTTTAAAATTTTGAGGAACTATTTTATCAGGACCTGCTGCTGATCCGTTTGGAAAAGACATTATCGTTTTGTATAGGTCGAAATCGGTTACGAAAAAACTATCCAACTTTTCTGGATATGGGGCTGCAAATTTGGCTCGCTGAGGGTGCTTAGACAACAATTTTTGATAGTTATCGGTCAAAAAAGGAGCAATGTTGACATCCGAAGTTTTACCATAAGCGCAATAGGTGTAATTATACGATTCGGGGCGATTTGAATAAACGTGATTCCTCATTGTTTCTCTATTTAGAGAGTTAAAGGCATTCTTAAAATCTAGTTTTAAAAGCACAGTGTCTTTTGGATTGTCGTCGCGTTCGATTTGGTTTCGAAACGAGTGCGTAGCTATTTCTGCTCCTCGTTTGTTACCGCATCCTACCTGTGCGTTTCCGAATAAACTTTGTCGCTTGGAGAGGGCCTTGCTTCCAGCGCATTTAGACGCGATACGTCTCAGCGTGTTGCTTATGGCAATCGGTCTCAACCCTGAGTCTAATTTTATGATGGCGATAAGCTTTGCGCCAAAAAAGAAAGGTCTTAGGGGTTTGGGTATTTTGCCATCTCCAATGAGGTTTATCAGCTTAGTAAGCGATTTCAGAAAACTAAGTCCTGCACTGCCATTCGACTTAATAACAAGATCTTTAAAAATTTGAGGAACTATTTTATCAGGACCTGCTGCTGATCCGTTCGGAAAGGACATTATCGCTTTGTATAGGTCGAAATTGGTTACGAAAAAACTATCCAAATTTTCTGGATATGGGGCTGCAATTTTGGCTTGCTGAGGGTGCTTAGACAACAATTTTTGATAGTTATCAGTTGAAAAAGGAGCAATGTTGTCATCTGAAGGTTTACCATACGCGCAATGGGTGTAATTATACAATTCGCGGCGATTTGAATTCCTCATGGTTTCTCTATTTAGAGAGTTAAAGGCTTTCCTAAAATCTTGTTTTAAAAGAACAGTGCCTTTTGGATTGTCGTCGCGTTCAATTTGGTTTCGAAACGAGTGCGCAGCTATTTATGCTCCTCGTTTGTTACCGCATCCTACCTCTGCGTTTCCGAATAAATTTTTTCGCCGCTCGGAGAGGGCATTGCTTCCAGCGCATTTAGACGCGATACGTCTCAGCGTGTTGCTTATGGCAATCGGTCTCAACCCTAAGTCTATTTTTATGAGGGCGATAAGCTTTGCGCCAAAAAAGAAAGGTCTTAGGGGTTCGGGTATTTTGCCATCTCCAATGATGTTTCTCAGCTTAGTAACGATTTCTTAAAACTAAGTCCTGCACTGCCATTCGACTTATTAACAAGATCTTTAAAAATTTGAGGAACTATTTTATCAGGACCTGCTGCTGATCCGTTCGGAAAGGACATTATCGCTTTGTATAGGTCGAAATCGGTTACGAAAAAACTATCCAACTTTTCTGGATTTGGAGCTGCAATTTTGGCTTGCTGAGGGTGCTTAGACAACAATTTTTGATAGATATCAGTTGAAAAAGGAGCAATTTTGTCATCCGAAGCAGCAAGTCTTACTCATCCCTTTACATTTTCTTCATCAAGCTTACTAATTATTAGCTTTATTCTCTGCTCGAAGTCACTCAGAGGCGGGCTTGAAACTTGGGGATGGGGTTTTGGAAGTGAAACGTCATTTGCTCGAATTTTTTATTTATCAAAGAGCTCAGGCTTGTGGTCTGTTTGCATCCACTTCTTTTCGGTTGCTCCAAAAAAAACAAGAACAACGTTAAAAAAAGTTAGCCATTTTGTAACATCTTCTACATTGTAGACGATGTCATGTAATTTGTCTCACAGACTTTCCGCCAAGAGAACACGCGAGTTTTTTGGACTCTCTTGAGTACTCGGACATTTGAGATGGCTGTTTTAACATAATTGTCTAGAACTAAATCGTTACCTATTATTGATTTATTAACAGATTTAACATCAACGTATAAAGGACACTGAAACCATTGGTTTTTCTTAGAGTCGCTAAGAGAAATATTATGAAACCAACTACGACAACAATCACATCTAATCCAATTTATCAGTCCTGAAGATTTTATGCAATTTTTGCTTGTACACTCTATGTTGTTTTTCCTCATCTTGACGCAGTATAAAGGTAAAAAAAGGATTTTGACTGGACTTTAGGGGACTGAACTAACCCATGATAAGCGGTTAGTGGGAGTTTTATAAATCAGCAAAAAAAATAAAAGACAATTAAAATAACTTAAATTTTAAAATCGAATTATAAAAATTAAAAACAAGGAACAATCTCACCCGAGCTCAGTAGGTCCAGCAGTCAACCACCAGACTCATCAAGCCAGTTCCAGTTTCCCACCTCCCCACAGAAAGCCACTTGACCGATCTGTCTCCAAAATCCCTCAGAGGGCGCTACACAAACAGGCACAAACATCAAACATAACAAATCTATTTAATAAGTTTATCATAACAATTAGGCTAAAAGGTTGTGATAAACTTATTGCATTAGCCTAATTGTTGTGATAAACTTTTTAAATAGTGTTTTTCATGTTAAAGGTCTGTAATCTTGTGTGGAAGGCCCTCAATGGAGGGATTTTAGAGACAAAATTCTGAATGTCTTTTGCAAGTAGAACACAAAATAGAAAACGATCCAGATACCATATCTTCAAGATTGATTTCTCGCAATTGATTTCATAATTTCTTACTGAGCTCTTTAATATTTCCTACAGTCATCTGCACGCATTTGTTGAGGCCAATTTTTTATTACATTTTATTACATGATTTCACGCATTGGAGCCACCAGAAATCTTTCGCTTAAACCGATAAAACCTTTGGATTGATTCAATCGGGCCCAGGGGACTTTCTATTGCATTGGCCTAATTGTTGTGATAAACTTTTTAAATAGTGTTTTTCATGTTAAATGTCTGTAATCTTTTGTGGAAGGCCCTCAATGGAGGGATTTTAGAGACAAGTAGAACACAAAATAGCAAACGATCCAGATACCATATCTTCAAGATTGATTTCTCGCAATTGATTTCATAATTTCCTACTGAGCTCTTTAATATTTCCTAAAGACATCTGCACGCATTTGTCAAGGCCAACTTTTTATTACATGATTTTACGCATTCGAGCCACCAGAACTCTTTCGCGTAAACAGATAAAACCTTTGGATGGATTCCATCGGACCCAGGGGACTTTCTATTGCATTAGCCTAATTGTTGTGATAAAGTTTTTAAATAAGGTTTTTCATGTTAAATGTCTGTAATCTTGTGTGGACGACCCTCAATAGATGGATTTTAGAGGCAAAATTCTGAATGTCTTTTGCAAGTAGAACACAAAATAGCAAACGATCCAGATGCCATATCTTCAAGATTGATTTCTCGCATTTGATTTCATAATTTCTCACTGAGCTCTTTAATATTTCCTAAAGACATCTGCACGCATTTGTCAAGGCCAACTTTTTATTACATGATTTCACGCATTCGAGCCACCAGAACTCTTTCGCGTAAACCGATAAAACGTTTGGATGGATTTCATCGGGCGCAGATGACTTTCTATTGCATCAGCCTAATTGTTGTGATAAACTTTTTAAACAGTGTTTTTCATGTTAAATATCTGTAATCTTGTGTGGAAGGCCCTCAATGGAGGGATTTTAGAGACAAGATTCTGAATGTCTTTTGCAAGTAGAACACAAAATAGCAAACAATCTAGATACCATATCTTCAAGACTTCTCCAACCAGACCACTCCTAATTGCTGATTCCCAGGCCAGACATCTTCGAGTAGGAAACTTGAACGTCTTGTCACTACCCGGTGTCAGTGTAAAACACTTTTACATTTATCTGCCTCCTCATAATCTGTTCGACCTCGTCATTATTTTTGTCGGCGGAAACGATCTGTATAACTACACCCGATCGACTTCAAACCCAGCTACTCAAGTAGCCGACAACATTGCTGACTAAGCAAATTTCCTTTGTGAACGAGCTTCCAACGTATTCGTCATCGATGTACCAGAGCGTGACAAAAACAAAACGAGATCAAAATCTGTAAACGATTTACTTCTCGCCAAAGCCGAAAGGAAATCTAACTAGAAGGCCGAGGTCAAGTGGAAATTCAGAAACGTTGCGATTTTTATTACAGGTGACAGATATTTTACGAACGATCACTACCATCTAAACGGAGACGGTCTGAAAAACCTGAAAAATCTCATCAAGAGAAAAAATCTGTATAAGAAGTACTCGAAGCTTTTGAACGATTGTTAGTGCACGTGCAGAAACTGGTAGCTCAAGTATACATCAATCTTTTCTTTTTTCTATCCTTATCTTTACGTGACCGTTACAGATAAAATTAATCTACCAAAGGTCCCTTCAGGGGCTCACGGGTATAATTTGTTAGTTGTCTCCTCTGGCTTAAACTTTCTAAAGATCCCCTCAGGGGCCACCGGATAAGTTTAAATCAATTTGTGTTTAAACTCCACCCTAACTCTAACGAACTATCCAATTGCCCCAATCGAACTCAAGCAATGAAATGACGCGTGATAACTGCGCTACGTGCAACAAGAAAGTTAAAAATGACAACAAATTCGTTTGTTGCATTTGTAATAAAGCATTTCATTTAACAACAGAGGGTACAGAGTTTGAAAAGAATACTATAGAAGATCTCTGAACACTTAACGACAATCTTATCCACATCTGCAATAGTTGCAAACCGAAAAAAAACACGATTTTTTGTCAAACTTGGAATCAAAGTTGGTAACAAAAATAGACGAAAACCTGAAAAAATTTCAAAAGGAAACAAATAATCAAATGAAAAAACTTTAGGAACAAATGAAAACCCTAACCGATAAATTTGAAAAGTCAAAAAACATCCTTACAAATGTTCAATCGGAAGTCATAAACGTGAAAAAAGATACCAAAACATACAAACAATCCTTAGTAAAAGTGAATCTTGGAAAATCAATTTCAAGTCCCGAAAAAAACTTCGCTAGGAGTATATATACGAGGTATACCAGAATCAAGCTCAAACTCGGCTGATGATAGATTACATGCTGATTTTGCCGAAGTATAAAAGCTTCTTCAACATCTTAACGTCGAATATAAAAAACTTACTAAAGCGCAAAAACTCGGTAAATATGACGCAAGTAAACAACAACCAAGAACACTCCTGATAAATACTGAAAACCAAATCAGCCGAGATCTTACACTGAGGGCGGCAGACAAGCTTGAAGATTACCTAGAAAAAACTTAGAGAGTTAATCAATTAACCTCGAAAGATATTTGGGTAAAAAATCTCATAATTGAAATATTGGAAAACGAAAAAAGGATACCATTAGAAAAAAGCACTTACGGCGATGAGACAAGTGACTCAGAAACCGAAAAATGACTAGCAACAATCTCAATTATGACTTTTAAAACTCGAAGTTTAGTAGATATAAACAGTAGAACAAAGTTTTCAAATACGCTAAATACACACGATTACGACATTTTATGCTTATCAGAAACTTGGTTAACTTGCGAAATCCCATCAGCAGCGCTTTTCCTAAGTACTTACCAGTTATATAGAAAAGACCAAATGACAAATGATGATCGTAAAACAAAACATGGCGGAGTACAAATTGCAACCAAAAACGACATTCTTCACGAACATATCTCATTACAAAATGAACATTCCGATTGTATAACCATCAAAAATAAACCTAAAAAAGACAGCAAAATTTTGCTTTGTTGCATACACAAAGCTCCGTAACCAAGTGTCTACCAATGGGAAATAAAGGATTTGAAAACCTTATTAGAAAACGTTCAGCTTAAGGCAAAGGAGTGTCAATGTAATCTGATCATTCTAACAGGTGACTTAAATCTAACACAAACGAACTTGTTAACTATGTCATCAAATCTTGATTACGAAAAACAAATAACTGATGCACTTGTTGAAAGAAACTTCAGCAATCAATCGACTAGTCAATTAGACGTTGTCCCAGCCAATAATCCAGATTCCATGGTCAACTGCGAATATGATAATATTTTACAAAAAGATCTTATGCAAAACGACAAAAGTTTTTCCGACCATAAACCAACTGTTACATCTATCGAACTCGAAAAGGAGGAAACGCAGTTTACAGTAACTGATATAAAATACGCTTTTAACAAGGCTGACTGGGACAAACTTAATAAAAGTATCCAGTCGAGTTTCTGTCATAAAACCCGGAGCATATCACCATCCTTTCTTTTCTGCACGCAAGTGATGCTGTCTAAACTTTAAAGACATTTGTAATAAGATAAGCTTTGGAGTCCCTCAAAGAGACAGGTCAACTTCTCTGCACATTTTCCGAAATCCTTCTGAGCTTTTTCAATTTGGGATACCAGGTTAGATTGGAAAACTCAAGGTGTGGTCGTATCAAGCCCAAGTCTTTGTAGATCAAGCCACTTGATTTGTCCGTTTCGAGAAAGTTTTTATGATAATTGCTATCATGAAATTTCCTTTTGATACTTTTTCGTTGATAAGTGTTTCGAAGGTCAGATGTTGTCCATCCAAGAGCATAGGTCTTTCTCAATTTCGAATTCGTTGATCTTCTCGATCTTCTTTTCTCTTTATTATTTTATTATGCTATTGTAATCGGAAGGTCAAAAGTATCATAGTAACCGAGGTTACAGTCTGGAGTCCCTTCATCATGTATTTCAGTCAAAATCCTTGGAATTTTCTAGATATGGAAGTGATAATGTTAAAAGAAGATGACAAGTGCTTCAGTCCTTTTCAATTAAAATCGATACGGGTTACGTTTTTATCAATAAGAACACGCAACTCGATACGAGAAAATATAAAATACAAGTGTTACAAATAAAAAACTTCGTCGAAAGTTACTTTGTCATCTAGTGTTCCAATAACGCAGGCGGCGTTCGCAATCTGTATTGCCAGGGAGAATCTATGTTTTAAAAAGCTGCCTGCTCTGGGTTCCTCAGTGCATATGCTTAGGTTCATAAAAAGCTTGCTCAAATGAATTTCTGTGCTGGGGCCGGCCGCGCCCTGAATTTCAAAAGCTAGCGGTTGAAAAAGATATCCATCTTTTACAAGATCTTTATACTTGTCAATTTTTTGCTCTTCCGCTTCAGCGGCAGCCATACCAGGGTTACAAACAGACCCGACATTAATTCTACAAGGAGCTAAGGAGTCTACTACCGTTACATCCCACAAGAGCTGCTTACCAACAGCCCATGGAACGAGCGTCAAACCGTCTGGTCGCTTCTGATCGGTCCTGTAGAGGTGTTGTGGTTCTAAAACAGACGGAATGTGAGTAGAAGATAAACTCTGCTTTTTAAGGGCAATCAGGTTTGAAAGCCTAGAGAATCTCCCTGCACTTTTGAGGCAAGAAAGACCATGCCAATCATCCTCGGTAACGTCTTTTCCGCACTCGCATGTATGCCGTTCGCATATTTTTGAGCCTAATTGAAGTCCTATTGCAGTTCTGAGTTGTTGGATCGACTGTTTTAACCTTAATTTTTTGCACGGGATGACGTTCAACCACTGGAAGCCATATCTAATTGGAACGCGCTGAAACTTTTTACGTCCGCTGGTTCGAGTCGTAAAATCAAGTCTGCATTTTCGCTGTCAAAAATTGGTTCCGTCCATTTTTTTTGGATTTCATTTGCCGGACCCATTTCAATTTTTCCAAGTTCAAACCACCGTTTAAGCGCATCATCATATGTTCCATCCCCATGCTCCAAACCAAAGATTTCGCTCAAGGTATCTTTTGCTCCTGCTGCTGAGGCTAAGAAAGCGGGTTAAGCGAGTAGATGAGCAGAAGAAACGCCCAAGCCAACTTTGGCTGCCGGGAGAACTGCTTGCAAAAAACATAGAAGTTTTCGCATGCTAAAGCAATTTTTCAGGAGGTAAAAACCAAATGGGCGTCTAGTTTGTCAAAGACACCCGAGATTTTTTCAAGCTCCTTAATTTTTTCGTCGAGCAATTCTTTCAAGCAAAGTTCGCCGATTGGAGATCCTTAATTGAGGAGTTCTTTTTTTGTTTCTATTTTTATTTTGGGGCATATGTTTCGAAATTGTGTTAAAACTGAATTATACTGTGTACTAGTAGTCGGTCTCAAAAAACAAAGTTCGCACTTCTCAGTGTTCAAGCTCAGGCCGTAATTTTGTTCCGATCTCAGAATGTTTTTGAGGTCCCGGAGTACTACCTTATACTCGTCGGCTAAATTTCCATCATCTAAATACCAGATGTTAATTTTCGACTCCAACTGTTTGACTAGTGTCTGAATTGTTTCCGCAGAAAGGGGTGGGGCTTCAGGATCACATTGTTGAGTTCCGTCCCCTGACATTATGACAGAGCTTCCGTAAAAAAAGGTACGTCTCAGCGTGTTGCTTATGGCAATGCGCGATACGTCTCAGCGTGTTGCTTATGACAATCGGTCTCAAATTCAGTCTATTTGTATGAGGGCGATAAGCTTTGCGCCAAAAAAGAAAGGTCTTAGGGGTTCGGTTATTTTGCCATCTCCAATGAGGTTTATCAGCTTAGTAAGCGATTTCAGAAAACTAAGTCCTGCACTGCCATTCGACTTACTAACAAGATCTTTAAAATTTTGAGGAACCATTTTATCAGGACCTGCTGCTGATCCGTTCGGAACGACATTATCGCTTTGCATAGGTCGAAATCGGTTACGAAAAAACTATCCAACTTTTCTGGATTTGGAGCTGCAAAATTAGCTCGCTGAGGGTGCTTAGACAACAATTTTTGATATTTATCACTTGAAAAAGGAGCAATTTTGTTATCCGAAGCAGCAGCCCTTATTCATCCCTTTACATTTCCTTCATCAAGCTTACTACTTATTAGCTTTATTCTCTGCTCGAGGTCACTCAGAGGCGGGCTTGAAACTTGGGTTTTGGAAGTAACACTCAAGAGAGTTTTTTTGGACTCTCTTGAGTACTCGGACATTTGAGATGGCCGTTTTAACATGATTGTCTAGAACTAAATTATTACCTATTGTTGATTTATTAACAGATTTAACATCAACGCATAAAGGACACTGAAACCATTGGGTTTTCTTAGAGTCGCTAAGAGAAATATTTACACAACTTATATGATACCAACTAGGACAACAATCACATCTAATCCAATTTATCAGTCCTGAAGATTTTATGCAATTTTTGCTTGTACACTATTTGTTGTTTTTCCTCATCTTGACGCAGTATAAAGGTAAAAAAAGGATTTTGACTGGACTATAGGGGACTGAACTAACCCATGATAAGCGGTTAGTAGAAAATTTATAAATCAGCAAAAAAAAAATAAAAGACCATTGAATTAACTTAAATTTTAAAATCGAATTATAAAAATCAAAAAGGAACAATCTCACCCGAGCTCAGTAGGTCCAGCAGTGAACCACCAGACTCATCAAGCCAGTTCCAGTTTTCCACCTCCCCACAGAAAGCCACTTGACCGACCTGTCTCTAAAATCCCTCAGAGGGCGCTACACAAACAGGCACAAACATCAAACATAACAAATCTATTTAATAAATTTATCACAACAATTAGGCTAAAAGGTTGTGATAAACTTATTGCATTAGCCTAATTGTTGTGATAAACTTTTTATATAGTGTTTTTCATGTTAAATGTCTGTAATCTTGTGTGGAAGGCCCTCAATGGAGGGATTTTAGAGACAAGATTCTGAATGAATGTCTTTTGCAACTAGAACACAAAATAGCAAACGATCCAGATACCATATCTTCAAGATTGATTTCTCGCAATTGATTTCATAATTTCTCACTGAGCTCTTTAATATTTCCTACAGTCATCAGCACGCATTTGTCGAGGCCAATTTTTTATTACATGATTTCACGCATTCGAGCCACAAGAAATCTTTCGCGTAAACCGATAAAACCTCTGGATGGATTCCATCGGGCCCAGGGGACTTTCTATTGCATTAGCCTAATTGTTGTGATAAACATTTTAAATAGTGTTTTTCATGTTAAATGTCTGTAATCTTGCGTGGAAGGCCCTCAATGGAGGGATTTTAGAGACAAGTAGAACACAAAATAGCAAACGATCCAGATACCAGATCTTCAAGATTGATTTCTCGCAATTAATTTCATAATTTCTGACTGAGCTCTTTAATATTTCCTACAGACATCTGCACGCATTTGTCAAGGCCAACTTTTTATTACATGATTTCACGCATTCGGGCGACCAAAACTCTTTCGCGTAAGCCGATAAAACCTTCGGATGGATTCCATTGGACCCAGTTGACTTTCTATTGCATAGCGTAATAGTTGTGATAAAGTTTTTAAATAAGGTTTTTCCTGTTAAAAGTCTGTAATCTTGTGTAGACGGCCCTCAATAGAGGGATTTTAGAGGCAAGATTCTGAATGTCTTTTGCAAGTAGAACACAAAATAGCAAATGATCCAGATACCATATCTTCAAGATTGATTTCTCGTAATTGATTCCATAATTTCTCATTGAGCTCTTTAATATTTCCTACAGACATCTGCATGCATTTGTCAAGGCCAACTTTTTATTACATGATTTCACGCATTCGAGCCATCAGAACTCTTTCTCGTAAACCGATAAAACCTTTGCATGGATTCCATCGACCCAGAGGACTTTCTATTGCATTAGCCTAACTGTTGTGATAATTTTTTAAATAGTGTTTTCATGTTAAAAGTCTGTAATCTTGTGTGGAAGGCCCTCAATCAAGTCTGCAATTTCGCTGTCAAAAATTGGTTCCGTCCAATTTTTTTGGATTTCATTTTCCGGACCCATTTCAATTTTTCCGAGTTCAAACCACCGTTTAAGCGCATCATCATAGGTTCCATCCACATGCTCCAAACCAAAGATTTCGCTCAAGGCATCTTTTGCTCCTACTGCTGAGGCTAAGAAAGCGGGTTAAGCGAGTAGATGAGCAGAAGAAACGCCCAAGCCAACTTTGGCTGCCGGGAGAACTGCTTGCAAAAAATATTGGAGTTTTCGCATGCTAAAGCAATTTTTCAGGAGGTAAAAACTATAATGGGCGTCTAGTTTGTCAAAGACATCCGAGATTTTTTCATGCTCCTTAATTTTTTCGTCGAGCAATTCTTTTAAGCAAAGTTCGCCGATTGGAGATCCTTAATTGAGGAGTTTTTCTTTTGTTTTTATTTTTATTTTGGGGCATATGTTTCGAAATTGTGTTAAAATTGAATTATACTGTGTACTAGTAGTCGCTCCCAAAAAACAAAGTTCGCACTTCTCAGTGTTCAAGCTCAGGCCGTAATTTTGTTCCGATCTCAGAATGTTTTTGAGGTCCCGGAGTATTAACTTATACTCGTCGGCTAAATTTCCATCATTTAAATACCAGATGTTAATTTTCGACTCCCTTTGTTTGACTAGTGTATGAAATGTTTCCGCAGAAAGGCGTGGGGCTTCAGGATCACCCTCGATGGAGTCCATCGAACCCAGGGGACTTTCTATTGCATTAGCCTAATTGTTGTGATAAAGTTTTTAAATAAGGTTTTTCAAGTTAAATGTCTGTAATCTTGTGTGGACGGCCCTCAATAGAGGGATTTTAGAAGCAAGATTCTGAATGTCTTTTGCAAGTAGAACACAAAATAGCAAACAATCCAGATACCATATCTTCAAGATTGATTTCTCGCAATTGATTCCATAATTTCTCATTGAGCTCTTTAATATTTCCTACAGACATCTGCACGCATTTGTCAAGGCCAACTTTTTATTACATAATTTCACGCATTCGAGCCATCAGAACTCTTTCGCGTAAACCGATAAAACCTTCGGATGGATTCCATTGGACCCAGGGGACTTTCTATTGCATTAGCCTAATTGTTGTGATAAAGTTTTTAAATAAGGTTTTTCATGTTAAATGTCTGTAATCTTGTGTGGACGTCCCTCAATAGAGGGATTTTAGAGGCAAGATTCTGAACGTCTTTTGCAAGTAGAACACAAAATAGCAAACAATCCAGATACCATATCTTCAAGATTGATTTCTCGCAATTCACTCCATAATTTCTCATTGTGCTCTTTAATATTTCCTACAGGCATCTGCACGCACTTGTCAAGGCCAAATTTTTATTACATGATTTCACGCCTTCGAGCCATCAGAACTCTTTCGCGTAAACCGATAAAACCTTCGGATGGATTCCATTGGACCCAGGGGACTTTCTATTGCTTTAGCCTAATTTTTGTGAAAATTTTTTTAAATAGTGTTTTTCATGTTAAATGTCTGTAATCTTATGTGGACGGCCCTCAATAGAGGGATTTTAGAGGCAAGTTTCTGAATGTCTTTTGCAAGTAGAACACAAAATAGCAAACAATCCAGATACCATATCTTCAAGATTGATTTCTCGCAATTGATTCCATAAATTCTCATTGAGCTCTTTAATATTTCCTACAGACATCTGCACGCATTTGTCAAGGCCAACTTATTATTACATGATTTCACGCATTCGAGCCATCAGAACTCTTTCGCGTAAACCGATAAAACCTTTGCATGGATTCCATCGGACCCAGGGGACTTTCTATTGCATTAGCCTAATTGTTGTGATAGTTTTTTTAAATAGTGTTTTTCATGTTAAATGTCTGTAATCTTGTGTGGAAGGCCCTCAATCAAGTCTGCAATTTCGCTGTCAAAAATTGGTTCCGTCCAATTTTTTTTGGATTTCATTTTCCGGACCCATTTCAATTTTTCCAAGTTCAAACCACCGTTTAAGCGCATCATCATAGGTTCCATCCACATGCTCCAAACCAAAGATTTCGCTCAAGGCATCTTTTGCTCCTACTGCTGAGGCTAAAAAAGCGGGTTAAGCGAGTAGATGAGCAGAAGAAACACCCAAGCCAACTTTGGCTGCCGGGAGAACTGCTTGCAAAAAATATTGGATTTTTCGCATGCTAAAGCAATTTTTCAGGAGCTAAAAACCATAATGGGCGTCTAGTTTGTCAAAGACATCCGAGATTTTTTCATGCTCCTTAATTTTTTCGTCGAGCAATTCTTTTAAGCAAAGTTCGCCGATTGGAGATCCTTAATTGAGGAGTTCTTTTTTTGTTTCTATTTTTATTTTGGGGCATATGTTTCGAAATTGTGTTAAAACTGAATTATACTGTGTACTAGTAGTCGGTCTCAAAAAACAAAGTTCGCACTTCTCAGTGTTCAAGCTCAGGCCGTAATTTTGTTCCGATCTCAGAATGTTTTTGAGCTCCCGGAGTACTACCTTATACTCGTCGGCTAAATTTCCATCATCTAAATACCAGATGTTAATTTTCGACTCCAACTGTTTGACTAGTGTCTGAATTGTTTCCGCAGAAAGGGGTGGGGCTTCAGGATCACATTGTTGAGTTCCGTCCCCTGACATTATGACAGAGCTTCCGTAAAAAAAGGTACGTCTCAGCGTGTTGCTTATGGCAATACGCGATACGTCTCAGCGTGTTGCTTATGACAATCGGTCTCAAATTCAGTCTATTTGTATGAGGGCGATAAGCTTTGCGCCAAAAAAGAAAGGTCTTAGGGGTTCGGTTATTTTGCCATCTCCAATGAGGTTTATCAGCTTAGTAAGCGATTTCAGAAAACTAAGTCCTGCACTGCCATTCGACTTACTAACAAGATCTTTAAAATTTTGAGGAACCATTTTATCAGGACCTGCTGCTGATCCGTTCGGAACGACATTATCGCTTTGTATAGGTCGAAATCGGTTACGAAAAAACTATCCAACTTTTCTGGATTTGGAGCTGCAAAATTGGCTCGCTGAGGGTGCTTAGACAACAATTTTTGATATTTATCACTTGAAAAAGGAGCAATTTTGTTATCCGAAGCAGCAGCCCTTATTCATCCCTTTACATTTCCTTCATCAAGCTTACTACTTATTAGCTTTATTCTCTGCTCGAGGTCACTCAGAGGCGGGCTTGAAACTTGGGTTTTGGAAGTAACACTCAAGAGAGTTTTTTTGGACTCTCTTGAGTACTCGGACATTTGAGATGGCGGTTTTAATATAATTGTCTGGAACTAAATCATTACCTATTGTTGATTTATTAACAGATTTAACATCAACGCATAAAAGACACTGAAACCATTGGGTTTTTTTAGAGTCGCTAAGAGAAATATTTACACAACTGATATGATACCAACTAGGAAAACAATCACATCTAATCCAATTTATCAGTCCTGAAGGTTTTAAGCTTTTTTTGCTTGCACACTCTTTGTTGTTTTTTATCATCTTGACGCAGTATAAAGGTAAAAAAAGGATTTTGACTGGACTTTAGGGGACTGAACAAACCCATGATAAGCGGTTAGTGGGAATTTCATAAATCAGCAAAAAAAAACAAAAGACAATTAAATTAACTTAAATTTTAAAATCGAATTATAAAAATCAAAAACAAGGAACAATCTCATCCGAGCTCAGTAGATCCAGCAGTGAACCACCAGACTCATCAAGCCAGTTCCAGTTTTCCACCTCCCCACAGAAAGCCACTTGACCGACCTGTCTCTAAAATCCCTCAGAGGGCGCTACACAAATAGGCACAAATATCAAACATAACAAATCTATTTAATAAGTTTATCACAACAATTAGGCTAAAAGGTTGGGATAAACCTATTGCATTAGCCTAATTGTTGTGATAAACTTTTTAAATAGTGTTTTTCATGTTAAATGTCTGTAATCTTGTGCGGAAGGCCTTCAATGGAGGGATTTTAGAGACAAGATTCTGAATGTCCTTTGCAAGTAGAACACAAAATAGCAAACGATCCAGATACCATATCTTCAAGATTGATTTCTCGCAATTGATTTCATAATTTCTCACTGAGCTCTTTAATATTTCCTACAGTCATCTGCACGCATTTGTCGAGGCCAATTTTTCATTACTTGATTTCACGCATTCGAGCCACCAGAAATCTTTCGCGTAAACCGATAAAACCTTTGGATGGATTCCATCGGGCCGAGGGGACTTTCTATTGCATTAGCCTAATATTTGTGATAATCTTTTTAAATAGTGTTTTTCATGTTAAATGTCTGTAATCTTGTATGGAAGACCTTCAATGGAGGGATTTTAGAGACAAGATTCTGAGTGTCTTTTGCAAGTAGAACACTAAAATAGCAAACGATCCAGATACCATATGTTCGAGATTGATTTCTCGCAATTGATTTCATAATTTCTCACTGAGCTCTTTAATATTTCCTACAGACATCTGCACTCATTTGTCAAGGCCAACTTTTTATTACATGATTTCACGCATTCGAGCCACCAGAACTCTTTCGCGTAAACCGATAAAACCTTTGGATGGATTCCATCGGACCCACGGGACTTTCTATTGCATTAGCATAATTGTTGTGATAAAGTTTTTAAATAAGGTTTTTCATGCAATATGTCTGTAATCTTGTGTGGACGGCCCTCAATAGAGAGATTTTAGAGGCAAGATTCTGAATGTCTTTTGCAAGTAGAACACAAAATAGCAAACGATCCAGATACCATATGTTCAAGATTGATTTCTCGCAATTGATTTCATAATCTCTCATTGAGCTCTTTAATATTTCCTACAGACATCTGCACGCATTTGTCAAGGCCAACTTTTTATTACATGATTTTACGCATTCGAGCCACCAGAACTCTTTCGCGTAAACCTATAAAACCTATGGATGGATTCCATCGGGCCCAGGGGATTTTCTATTGCATCAGCCTAATTGCTGTGATAAGATTTTTATATAGTGTTTTTCATTTTAAATATCTGTAATCTTGTAAGGAAGTCCCTCAATGGAGGGATTTTAGAGACAAGATTCTGAATGTCTTTTTCAAGTAGAACACAAAATAGCAAACAATCTAGATACCATATCTTCAAGACTTATCCAACCAGACCACTCCTAATTGCTGATTCCCAGGCCAGACATCTTCGAGTAGGAAACTTGAACGTCTTGTCACTACCCGGTGTCAGTGTAAAACACTTTTACAATTATCTGCCTCCTCATAATCTGTTCGACCTCGTCATTATTTTTGTCAGAGGAAACGATCTGAATAACTACACCCGATCGACTTCAAACCCAGCTACTCAAGTAGACGACAACATTGCTGACTAAGCAAATTTCCTTTGTGAACGAGCTTCCAATGTATTCGTCATCGATGTACCAGAGCGTGACAAAAAGGAGGTCAAGTGGAAATTCGGAAACGTTGCGAATGCCGAGGTCAAGTGGAAATTCGGAAACGTTGCGAATTTTATTACAGGTGACAGATATTTTACGAACGATCACTACCATCTAAACGAAGACGGTCTGAACAACCTGAGAAATCTCATCAAGGGGAAAACTCTGTAAAAGAAGTACTCGAAGCGTTTGAACGACAACGGACACCTTACTGATTAAGAGTGCCCCACCAACAACTGTTAGTGCACGTGCAGAAACTGGTAGCTCAAGTATACATCAATCTTTTCTTTTTTCTATCCTTATCTTTACGTGTCCGTTACATACAAACATAATCTACCAAAGGTCCCTTCAGGGGCTCATGGGTATAATTTGTTAGTTGTCTCCTCTGGCTTAAACTTTCTAAAGGTCCCCTCAGGGGCCACCGGCTAAGTTTAAATCAATTTGTGTTTAAACTCCACCCCAATTCTAACGAACTATCCAATTGCCCCAATCGAACTCAAGCAAGTGAAATGTCGCGTGATAACTGCGCTACGTGCAACAGGAAAGTAAAAAATGACAACAAATTCGTTTGTTGCATTTGTAATAAAGCATTTCCTTTAACAACAGAGGGTACTGAGTTTGAAAAGAATACTATAGAAGTTCTCTGAACACTTAACGACAATCTTATCCACATCTGCAATAGTTGCAAACCGAAGAAACCAGATTTTTTGTCAATCTTGGAATCAAAGTTGGTAACAAAAATAGACGAAAACCTGAAAAAGTTTCAAAAGGAAACAAATGATCAAATGAAAAAGTTTTAGGAACAAATGAAAACCCTAACCGATAAAATTGAAAAGTCAAAAAACATCCTTACAAATGTTCAATCGGAAGTCATAAACGTGAAAAAAGATACCAAACATACAAACAATCCTTAGGAAAAGTGAATCTTGGAAAATCAGTTTCAATTCCCGAAAAACCTACACTATGAGTATATATACGAGGTATACCAGAATCAAGCTCAAGCTCGGCTGATGATAAATTACATGCTGATTTTGCCGAAGTAGAAAAGCTTCTTGAACATCTTAACGTCGAAGATAAAAAACTTACTAAAGCGCAAAAACTCGGTAAATATGACGCAAGTAAACAACAACCAAGAACACTCCTGATAAATACTGAAAACCGAATCAGCCGAGTCCTTACACTGAGGGCGGCAGACAAGCTTGAAGATTACCTAGAAAAAACGTAGAGAGTTAATCGACAGTGATGAAAATCAATTAACCTCGAAAGATATTTGGGTAAAAAATCTCATAATTGAAATATTGGAAAACAAAAAATGGATACCATTAGAAAAAAGCACTTACGGCGATTAGACAAGTGACTCAGAAACCAAAAAATGACTAGCAACAATCTCAATTATGACTTTTAATACTCAAAGCTTAGTAGATATAAACTCTAGAACAAAGTTTTCAAATACGCTAAATACACACGATTACGATATTTTATGCTTACCAGAAAGATACCAGATACCAGTTATATAGAAAAGACCAAATGACAAATGATGATGGTAAAACAAAACATGGTGGAGTACTAATTGCAACCAAAAACGACATTCTTCACGAACATATCTCATTACGAAATGAACATTCCGATTGTATAACCATCAAAATTAAAACTAAAAAAGACAGCAAAATTTTGCTTTGTTGCATACACAATGCTCCGTACCCAAGTGTCTACCAAATGGAAATAAAGGATTTGAAAACCTTATTAGAAAATATTCAGCTGAAGGCAAAGGAGTGTCAATGTAATCTGATCATTCTAACAGGTGACCTAAATCTATCAAAAACGAACTGGGTAACTATGTCAGCAATTCTTGATTACGAAAAACAAATAATTGATGCACTTGTTGAAAAAACATCAGCAATCAATCGACTAGTCAATTAGACGTTGTCCCAGCCAATAATCCAGATTCCATGGTCAACTGCGAATTTGATAATAGTTTACAAAAAGATCTTATGCAAAACGACAAAAGTCTTTCCGACCATAAACCAACTGTTACAACTATCGACCTCGAAAAGGAGGAAACGCAATTTACAGTAACCGATATAAATTACGCTTTTAACAAGGCTGACTGGGACGAACTTAATAAAAATATCCTCCAGGAACCCTTTCAACCGTATTGCTATAGAAATGTAGATGAATTGTTAAAGCAATGGTACAAATGGTTGTGGAAGAAAATAGATAAACACATACCAAGAATTACCAAACATAGATCCCAGCTACCCCCTGGATTTGCAATGTTACATCAAATCTTATGAATAAGCTGAAAACAATGAAAAAACGAAAAAGTGTAACTCTTAGAAAATTGATTAAACTCAAACGATTTGAAAAGCAAATCAAACTTGAATCCGAAAAAGACCTCGCTGAAAATGAAAAATCAGTATTTGAAGGAATAAAATTTAGTAAAATACAGAAACACTTAAAAGTATACGAAAACACCCTCAATTCCCCCAACAAAATTCTTTGATAAATTTTGATAAGACAGTAGCATCAGTAAATGTTGAAAAGGCTGAAGTTTTCAATCAATACTTCGCGTCGGTCTTCAATAAATCTAATATGCAGCCTGAATATGCACCAAATAACATACTAAACACAGCTAACTACAATGAAGAGCAAATAAGCGACATATTCTTTGAACATGATCCTGACAAATCAACCGGACACGATAAAATTGGAAACACACTGTTAAAAAAGTGTCACAAAACCCTGTGTAAATCACTAAAACTGATATTTCAAACATGTCTAAACAAGCAATGTTACCCCAGCTACTGGAAAATATGCCAAATAACACCAATTTTCAAAGAGTGCAACGAAGCTGATGTAACCTGCTACCTTCCCATCAGCCTCCTATGTTGTTGCTCAAAAGTCTCGGAAAAACTCTTTTTTGATAAAAATTTATTGTTTTTTTTTTCATTCAAAATTCCACACTAGTCAATACGGCTTCAGAAAAAGACGATCGGCTCTTTTGCATTTAATATACTTTCTCGACAAAATATACGAACGCAAAGATCTAGAATCTGTCAGTGAGTAAAGTGTTCTTTATCTCGACTTTGCTAAAGCGTTTGACACAGTACCGCATAGTGTGCTAGTTAGCAAATTAAGGTCTCTAGTAATTGGTGGAAACATCTTAGGACTTCTAAAATCATACTTAAGCCAACGCAAGCAATACGTGCAAATAAGCGGCGCAAAATCAACCCTAAGAAATGTAACCAGTGGTGTTCCCCAAGGATCAATTCTGGGTCCCCTCCTCTTTCTGCTATTTATTAATAATCTTCCAGAGTGTATGTCCAATATGGACAGTTTCCGGTATGCTGAGGATTTCAAAGTAATCGTAAGAAATCAAGTAGCGATGAACAAGGCGACCAATAACATCCAAGCCTGGCTTAATACAAATATGATGGTACCAAACACAAAAAAGTCGCATTTTCTTAACATCAAAGGAAACCTTGAAGCACACTTATGCAAGGCCAAACTCAGCCCCGTACTGTCGCAACGTGACCTAGGGCTCACAGTGCAGCAAAACCTCAGTTGGAATGAAGATTGCAAACGCAGATCGAACAAAGCAATGGGCGCCTTATTCCAAATAAAGCGAAATCTAACATCAAATTGTAACTGGAGAATCAAATTAAATGCCTACGCTGGATACGTTGTCCCAATTGCTGTATATGCTTCTCAGACCTGGTTGTTAAATAAAAGAAATTTAACTGAATTCAAAAAAAACTCAACATCATGCAATAAAATGGATAATAGTTTCTGACTAAAGCTATCGAAATCGATTAATTAAGTTGTATATTCTTCCGTTAAGCCTGTATGCTGAAATGCATAATCTCTCAATGCTTTTATCTATTAAAACAGGTGAATTTGATGTTGAAAGTTCAATTGAAAATGAGACAATTTGCGATACTAATCAACAGAGCAATCGAGGTGAATTCAAGTTATCGAAACCGCGACTAAATAAAACCAACGAAAACTTCTTTCGAATGATGAAACTACTCTACAACTACGTTCTTCGCGTTGATGAAGTTTTCGGGAAATTTCTAAATAAAGCTACTATTCAGAACATTTACTGGAACTTTTTCACTAAAAACAATACACCGAAGAAAATAAATGTACTTGGAGAGTAATATGCAGATGTGGCAACTGCAATCCTCTCAGAAAAATAAAACTGAACTGAAGATGAACTAAAAAATGGTTGAAAACCCTTGAGACTCTCTAAATTCTGTATTATTATCATTTTTATTATTTCAAGAAATCCCACATGAGTGGTAACAAAACTATTTTGCGTCTCTCGATAAAACCTTTGGATGGATTCTATCGGGCCCACGGAGTTTCGATACGTTTTCGATATCTTACGTATGAAACCTAATTGTTGTGATAAACTTATTGGATAGAATTGTTATGTTTGATGTTTGTCGAGTGCCCTTTGAGGGATTTAAGAGACAGGTCTGTCATGTGGCTTTCTGGGGGGGGGGGAGGGGGAAACTGGAACTGGCTCGAAGAGGCTGATGGTGCACCGTTGGACCTACTAAGCTCTGGTGAGATTGTTCCTTGTTTCTGATTTTTGTAGTTGGACTTAAAAATTTAAATTAATTTCAAATTCCTTATATGAATTACAAAATAGGCCCTTCCGTTTAGTTACGGTAATTGTACAAGCTAGATAGGGCCATATATTCGGAAAGGTGGAAAGAGGATTAAATAAACTCCCAGCAGAATCCGAAGCACACAATTGACTAGCAGCGGCAATAAATTCCTTGATTAGGAGCAGGGGGTACTACTATGATAGACAGGTCCCGCAAGCATTTCGCATGTTATAATTTTGAAAACAAGTTTGTGTATAAATTATTCATTTAAAAAATCTTGCAAAAAATGTTCAGCCAGAAACTTTTTAGATTGAATTTTGTATTCCCTAATGTTGATATATTGAAATTTGCTCGCTTTATTTTATTTTACGGTTTAAGAACCATATAATTGAGTTGAATCATTTGACATCATAACCCACTATTGGCGTTTCTTTTTTAAATTTTCAACAATAAAATGTTGAGGGGGAGGTTTTAAGAGGTAACAAAACATGACATTTGTTTGAAAATAAACTGCGACATATCTTTCTGAAAGGCGTTATCATGATTATTAAACAATTTGAGAGCTCTAGGTGTCTTATTCTCAAGGGACCTGATTATTCTCAAGGGACCACTCAGTGTAGTACCGAACAGGGAGTTAACACTGAAAATTTAGTCCCAAAATTTTTTTGGTTTTTTATTTAAAACGTACGTGTCTAAAACGAAATTCCGACGACTCAGAAACTTCCAGACCAGCAGTTGCGTTTCTGCCATTCAACCCGAAGCATATCATCATCCTTTATTTTCTGCACACAAGTGCTGCTGTCTAAACTTTCAAGACGTTTGTAATAAGATAAGCTTTGGAGTCCCTCAAAGAGATAGGTCGCTCTTATCTGCACATCTTCCAAAATCCTTCTCTGCTTTTTCAATCTGGGGTACCAGGTTAGATTGGAAAACTCAAGGTGTGGTGGTATCAAGCCCAAGCTTTTGTAGATCAAGCCACTTGATTTGTCCGTTTTGAGAAAGTTTTTATGATAATTGCTATCATGAAATTTCCTTTTGATACTTTTTCGTTGATAAGTGCTTCGAAGGTCAGATGTTGTCCATCCAAGAGCATAGGTCTTTCTCAATTTCGATTTCGTTGATCTTCTCGCAATTGTTTTCACAATTTCTCACTGAGCTCTTTAATATTTCCTACAGTCATCTGCAGCACGCATTTGTCAAGACCAATTTTTTATTACATGATTTCACGCATTCGAGCCACCAGAACTCTTTCGCGTAAACCGATAAAACCTTTGGATGGATTCCATCGGGCCCAGGGGACTTTTCATTGCAATATTTTAATAAAACCCGCATGAGTGGCAACAAAACTATTTAGCGTCTCTCGATAAAACCTTTGGATGGATTCTATCGGGCCCAGGGAATTTCGATACGTTTTTTTACGTATAAAACCTAATTTTTGTGATAAAATTATTGAATAGAATTGTTATGTTTGATGTTTGTCGAGTGCCCTTTGAGGGATTTTAGAGACAGGTCTATCAAGTGGCTTTCTGGGGGAGGGGGGGTGAGGGGGAAACTGGAACTGGCTCGAAGAGTCTGGTGGTGCACCGTTGGACTTACTAAGCTCGGGTGAGACTGTTCCTTGTTTCTGATTTTTGTAGTTGGACTTAAAATTTTAAATTAATTTAATAATTCGTTTCATAAATTACAAAAGAGGCCCTTCCGTTTAGTTACGGCAAGTGCACAGGCTAGATAGGGCCAAACGAGCGTTATAAGAATGCATATAAGCATATATTCGGAAATGTGGAAAGAGGATAAAAAAAACTCTCAGAATCCGAAGCACACGAGTGACTAGCAGCGGCGATAAATATCCCTGATTAGGAGCGGGGAAATAACACTGAAAATTTAGTCCCAAAATATTTTTGGTTTTTTAATTAAAATGTACATGTCTAAATCAAAATTACGACTCAGAATATTTCAGACAAATTAATTTAAGTTTTTTTAGCATTTAAAAACACGATCTCATTATTCACATAACAAGTGCAAATTTATAACAATATCTAATGGAATTAACTTGGAGATAACTCCTGGGAGCAGAGGGGCAGATGGGAATGTATCCAATCTTCGGTGGTGGATCAGTTCATTGACAAGAAGCGGGTCCGGGTCGCTTTTGAGCGTCCCAATAATAGCCGCAGCATTTCCCATTTGCACTGCTACTCCCAAACGTTGTCTTAGATATTCAGTTGCTCTCTTCTCTCCTGTGGCAAGAAATATCCGTCTATCCAAGTCATTAACAAATTCGAGGGTGCTAGGGCCGAGTCCACCTAATGTCTCTACTGCAACTGGCTAGAAGAAGTGTGTCTGTGATATGGCCGAGTATTTACTGACTTTTCGAGACTCGGCAAATTCAGCGACACATGGACCAGGAGTAGCTGCTTGGGTGGAATATGAGGCGGCT
Source organism: Symsagittifera roscoffensis (assembly GCF_963678635.1). Classification (NCBI taxonomy): domain Eukaryota; kingdom Metazoa; phylum Xenacoelomorpha; order Acoela; family Convolutidae; genus Symsagittifera; species Symsagittifera roscoffensis. The sequence continues at coordinate 31,955,076 of NC_087069.1, read as the reverse complement.
AGGCGATGCACGCAGGTGAAATTCCACGCCATGGGGCGACCCAATTGCCAGAGCATCAGGGTAACGCCGTCTGGCCTTTTGTTGTCGTCTCGGAACATACCTGCTGGTTCCAATTCTGCTGGAATATGAGCACTCTGCAGGGCTTTGTGGATAATCTCGTTGCCGCGTTGGTGCATAGTGTTGAGCCAGTCGCTCGCTCCGGTACAAGCAGCTCCATGTAATCTGGCGGCGTCATTGACTGTGGCTTCCTGGAGAAACTGGCTAACTTGTTTTTCCGTGATTTTGTCGTATATTTCTCGCTGTTTAAAAGATCGCGGGGAGCTCCATCTGCTGTGAAAGCATCAAAGCTAGTAAGGGCGCCCGTTATTATGTCAGTTTGGGAAAAAGCATAGACCTGCTGTGCTAAATCTTTGACTGAAAGGAAAGACGAGAGGTACTAAACGACAGCCAGTTTAGTAGGAGGTAAGATACCAAGGCCTCCAGAACGGGCTGGTAGTGAATCTTGCTGTCGCACAGCAACATCTGTTTTGATGTTTATGATGTTTTCCAGAACCGCGATAATTGTGTTCTCAAGCGTGAGAAAGAGGTCAGATCTCCGATAGACTTCTGATGTTCGAAAGAAAAAAATCAGCCCAGGAATGAGAAAAAAATTCTTCAGCAGGAATAAAGCACAGTGTGAGGATACGTGTTTCAGCCGCTCTTTCATCAGAAGGATGGCTTTCAACTTCTGGTTGAAAAAAGTTTCAATCGAAATCGCTCCCAAGGCAGAGCCAAGAAGCTCAATTTCAGAGTTCTGCACAGTCTTGATCCTGGGGCAAAGAAGCTTGAACTCGTTGGTAACCTTGGTGCGAAACTCATAATTAGAACTGAAGAAAACTATTTCACACTTTTCATTGTTCAAGGACAAGCCGACTTTTTTGATTTCAGCCATGACGAGGCGAAGATCGCCGATGACAATCTTCCAGTCGTCGCCTTTAGTGATGTCGTCAGTGTAGGCAATTTTCAATCTGGACTTCAATCTGACAATAAATCTGTGGATGGACAGACAGAAAAGGAAAACTGCAAGAGACAATGAACCCTTCGCCGAAAGACAAGAAGCTTCCCATTTCGCAGCAAAGTCTGTAGAACGGAAGAAGTTCCTTCATTTCTTCTGTAAGAAGTTTAGCGACATAGTCTCTTCAAACGGTGTTGAACGCATTGCTGAAGTCCAGCTTTAGCAGAATATCGTTTTCGTTAGCGCTTTTGATGAACGCCCGAACAGCATGGACCGCAGCTTCCACTCCTCCCCGGGTGTCGAACCCAACTTGAAAAGGGAAGCGAAGTAGGATTTGAACTTCGAACTGGCAATACTGGCAGCACATTTACCAGCAACTCGGCGCAGTGTGTCTCCCACAGCAATAGGGCGCAGGCCTCCATTAGGCTTGTTCAGAGCACTCAAATTGGCGCCAACAATTAAGGTTTTTTTTCTGTCTGGAAATTTTTTGGAAAGGAGAAGGTTAACAAACTCAGTAAGCACTGATTTCAGGTTCGAGGCGTCTTGACCAAGTTTATCACTTAGACAGTCCTTCACATGATGAGGACGCAAACAAGTGGTAACTCCTGCAGATCCTGGCGCGAAGCTCATGACAGCCCTATAGACATCGTCTTCATTAACAATTGAAGTAGCGTTAACGTTTTGCGGGTACACTCTTCTGTCCAGTGGTGTTTTCGGATGCTTACTCTCAAGTTTCTCCATAGTAGTTGAATTAAACGGGGCAATCGTGGCATCAGAGGATGCAAGTGTGACAGCGCCACGAACATCATCTTCATCAAACTTTTCGGAGATTTTACGTCCGGTGTTGTCGGCAGGATCCGACTTCCGTTTCATTGTTTTTCCCGGAAATCCGGTTGCCAGCGACGAGCAAGCGATCGTTATACGCGTTCTCGAGCTCCTGGATTTGCTGGTTGAGGATAGTAGCAAGTGACTTACGTTTCCTTGTTCAGCCCCGATCTGGTTGACGAAGGCAACTAGTTGCTGCTATGATCAGTCTGACCAAGTTGAACTCGTCTTCGGGGCTAGCAACGACGACTTGTCACAAGCAGTCCTGCAGCAGTTTAGCAAAGTGACGCCTACTAGCTTTCGGACTAAACTTTACCAAATTTGCGCCTGTTTTCTTGAGGGGGTCCAGGATGTTGTTGGGACTCCACATGGTGTTTGTCTCACCTCGGGAACTGCACGAAGGGCAGGAAAATACTTTTCGGCAATTTGTTTAAGAAATTTTAGAGGTTAAAAGTATTTTAATCAAAATAGTAATTTAGAGGTCAATTGTGATTGGCTAGTTTTTTACCATGAAAGTTTAGAACCAAAATGTATGTGAATTATTGTGAATAAAATTTGTAACCTGATGTTTTATCGTCATTTAGATTAGTTTATTCTAAAAATCCTGACGATGCACATAGTTGCGAAAACGTTTGAAATTTACTTTTTAACAAAAATTTCTTCAATTTTACTTGTAAATTTGTGATAAACCAAAAAGCGAAGAGCTTAAAATTCCAACTGTTTTCCCATTAAAGGGCCAGTATAAAATTTTTTAATGATTTTCATTAAGGCATAGGGAATTTTCATAGTGTTTTTTTTATCGATACGTAGAATATGGCCGACTTTTATTTGAGTTACCGAAATATTCATATTGTAGCAGCTAGCTCCCTGTTCCACAGCATCAACACCCTAAACACATGTGAGAAAAAGCGTTACGAGAACTTTGTTACATCAAATGCTGGCCTAACCCTTAATAACAACTTGCTGAGCCAGAGAAAGAACCTCCGACGATTACTGGAAGACAGTCGATTGAAGGAGAAAAAAGTGTTTTGTGGCACGACGTGGTGAACAACACCATTAGCAGTCACAGAACAAACAACTATCGCCCAGCCGTTGTCGAGGAGCTGACAAACTATTTGAAGTCGAAGAAGCAGCAGATATTGGCGATCGTCTATTGCAGAAGGGAAGGAACGCCCGACTTGTTTAGTCAACTTTTTGCCACAGGAGTGCTCATTATTCCAGCAACAAAACGGCTACTCTCCAAGAGCAAGCAAAATGACCCGGAGCAGCTCAAGGAAACAGTCTGACCAAGTTGAACTCGTCTTCGGGGCTAGCAACGACGACTTGTCACAAGCAGTCCTGCAGCAGTTTAGCAAAGTGACGCCTACTAGCTTTCGGAATAAACTTTACCAAATTTGCGCCTGTTTTCTTGAGGAGGTCCAGGATGTTGTTGGGACTCCACATGGTGTTTGTCTCACCTCGGGAGCTGCACGAAGTGCAGGAAAATACTTTTCGGCAATTTGTTTAATAAATTTTAGAGGTTAAAATTATTTTAATCAAAATAGTAATTTAGAGGTCAATTGTGATTGGCTAGTTTTCTACCATGAAAGTTTAGAACCAAAATGTATGTGAATTATTGTAAACAAAATTTGTAAACTGATGTTTTATCGTCATTTAGATTAGTTTATTCTAAAAATCCTGACGATGCACATAGTTGCGAAACGTTTGAAATTTACTTTTTAACAAAAAATTCTTCAATTTTACTTGTAAATTTGTGATAAACCAAAAAGCGAACAGCTTAAAATTCCAACTGTTTTCCCATTAAAGGGCCAGTATAAATTTTTTTAATGATTTTCATTAAGGCATAGGGAATTTTCATAGTGTTTTTATATCGATACGTAGAATATGGCCGACTTTTATTTGAGTTACCGAAATATTCATATTGTAGCAGCTAGCTCCCTGTTCCACAGCATCAACACCCTAAACACATGTGAGAAAAAGCGTTACGAGAACTTTGTTACATCAAATGCTGGCCTAACCCTTAATAACAACTTGCTGAGCCAGAGAAAGAACCTCCGACGATTACTGGAAGACAGTCGATTGAAGGAGAAAAAAGTGTTTTGTGGCATGACGTGGTGAACAACACCATTAGCAGTCACAGAACAAACAACTATCGCCCAGCCACTGTCCAGGAGCTGACAAACTATTTGAAGTCGAAGAAGCAGCAGAAATTGGCGATCGTCTATTGCAGAAGGGAAGGAACGCCCGACTTGTTTTGTCAACTTTTTGCCACAAGAGTGCTCATTATTCCAGCAACAAAACGGCTACTCTCCAAGAGCAAGCAAAATGACCCGGAGCAGCTCAATGAAAATTTGCAGCTGCACCAGAGTGCTGAATTGGAGCTGAAATCTCAGTGATTGGTAGTGGCACACAAAGAAAGGCTGTCAGAGCTGATTGGCAACATCAGGGGAAAACAACAGAGACCATTACAGACAAGGAGGAAGGCGAAAGCAAGAGGTGAGCAGAAGTTGAAGGCAGAGGAACTGTCTGCGCTTCAAAGACAGGGGTGAGAAG
>NC_087069.1:31896504-31950504 GCF_963678635.1 Symsagittifera roscoffensis | reverse complement strand
TTGGCCTCAAGATCTTCAGAAGATCAGAAGTTGATTGTTGAAATGCTCTTTGTTTCTTCAAGAACACAGTGTCTGCTGGCGTGTTTGAGACAACACACATGCTCATCGGCAGGTAGTTCAGATTGTCAGCTGAACCAAATAAAAAGTCGTGATAAGCTTGTTGTTTAAAGAGATATAGTTGTCCAATTTATCAAAGCGAATTTACAATTTCTGATTATTTCATGAGAGATTGAAGTTCCGGTTAAGAAACTTCACATAACTGAATGTGAATTTCATGAAAAGTAAAACAAGTTTCTGTATCGTACTATCAGATTCTGGTAGAATTTATAAAAATATATCCTATGAACAAGAATAAAGTATTTTTTAATTAAGAATTAAGTATATAAGTTTTGCAATTTTTGTCAATCCTTTTCTTCGAAGTTTGAACTACGTCGAAGCACCAGAAAAACCATATTTGGCCAATTTGTTTTTGCACTGCATTATGCACTCGTTCAACAATATTCATATAAACTGACGCCAAAGGCGCTTCAGAAAACTAAATTGGCTGGTTGGTCATGACTGCTTTAAAACAACACAAAAAGGTCATGATCTTTTAAAAAAAAGGTCTTGTTAACTGAGGATAACATGCTGTAACCAGATCATGTGACTTGTTTTGAAATGTCTCTCAGCTGACATACTTTTTAATTCCATTTTTATTTGATTTCCCATTCTGAAGGTGCAGTTTTTTAGAATGTACTAATAGTTAGACCCAATATATCCCTACCTTACATATATGTAGTGGAACCTGATCTAAACTACATTTTATGATTGGATAAATTAGATATTTTACCACTGTAAAGTATTTAATATTAACCAATCACGATCCATCTAACTAACAACCCACTTATTTGTAAGTGCTGAAATTACTTGTAATTTCAGCACCAGAGAGATTTGAATTTAACTTAGAAATTAGTTGCCTCTCCAAGAGAACTTCAGCAGCCGCAATAAACCAGTATACCCTAGATCTATTGAGCCTAGCAGAGACTAGTTAAACAACCTGAGACTAGATAGTATAAGAGTAAGATTAGGATCGGTATTAGACTAAGAAGTTGCACGAATCTATCCGGCCGAAAATAAGATAGCGTGACGAGCAGACGGAGAAATTACTCTATGAGTTAACCACATCGGTCCTAACTCATCTGGTGCGACCATAAGTCTCGAACAAGACCTTAATAGCTTAGAATTAACCAAAAATAGATTAGAATTTAGACAAAACATTTTAAAAATGTTACACGACGATAATTTAATCGAAATGTCTCTACGACTCAATAGATCAAAGCCAATATTCCGAACGATAAGAGAACTACCCGGAATTACAAGAAGACCCCTAACCAGAGACAACATACGACAAAGTAGAAACTTACCAAATAGTTATATGATAGTACGGCAAAAGCCAACACAAACTTTTATATTTAGAATCTTATTAGCAATGAATTTAGATTTTCATTTGCAAACTTAAATCTTGAAGTCAATCTTCATGCTCATTTCAGGCGCTAAACAAAATATTAATATACAATAACGATTGATAAAAAGATCTCAGATCGTTTTTCTAAAATTCTGCAGTATTATATAAAACATGTTTGGAAAATATTTATTGAAAATCAAAATAAAAATTAGTAGCATGACAATAAACTGTTAGTAATCATAAAATCATCAGTTGTCTCAGCTTCATCACCTAAAACATAACAGCAATCATAAGCTCACTAATATCATTAAAACACTAAATCTTTTCTTAAATAAATTTAAACCATTTTAAACTTAAATTCACTTAATTTTAAAATCAGATCATCAAGGCTTATCCTTGGATCTTAATTCATTTTCTATTTAATTAAATTTAAACTTGATCATCAAGGCCTATCCTTGGATCAAAAAAAACAATTTTGTTCTCCCCCACCCACTTAGCTAGTGTCTAACGACCTCAAACGTCGATTCACTATCCAACCCTTTCAAAAAACCCAAGACTAATAGAAATTTTTGAACAAAACTAATCATTCAAATTAGGATAAACAGTGAAGAACTTCGGTTATTCATCCTTCACTTGAACCCTCCTCTTACCAGACCCAGGATAAATCATAGACTTAGTAAGTTTAAAATAGTATCTAACGAACTACTCGCGTTCTAATTATACCTGAACCTTGTGGATCGATTTACTATTCTCCAACCCTTGAACACAATCACTACCCTTAAGTAAGATTAAGTAAGTTAACACCTTAGCTTATACTAGCCACGAGAAAGTAAAAAATCATTCTTCGGAATCGATATACTTTTCTCTCCAACCCTGAACAATAGACCCAGGTTAAGCTAACCAAAAAATCGTAAGGACTAACAATTTAAGAAAATAGAAATCATCTAACAACTTTTTGCATCCATCATCCTAAACCTTATGTCATTTAAAAATCTAGGAAACAAACAAACAATCGTTTTACACAACTGTGAAATAGATAACAAAAAATACGACCTTGTAATCACACCTCATACACAAACAGTTGGATATATTAGAACAAAACGACAAACACTAAAAAGGAAAATAATAAACAAACAAAGACAAATAACACGAAAAAGATTTTCCAAAAATAGAAACGCATTTTCAGAATCAGAAACCAGCAATTTAGACGAACTTTATAAATTAAAAGAATCTATAGATAAAAATTGCCCCATTCACGATCAATTATATTTTTCCGACTCAGAAACAACTTCAAATTCATCAAAAAGAGGAAAAAGACGAATAAAAAAGCAATATAAACACAAACCAGTACACTTATATAACTGGAATCAACCAATTAGACACATCGATAATTACCTATTAACAGTCATTAAACGAAAAAATGAGCCAAACACACACTCCAAGTGAAGATAGTCCAGATGATGACGATATCTTCCCCTTCCTCGTAGATGCACCCAATGATAGAGGACAGCATATACTTTGCAAGAATTTACTACTAAATTTATTTAAACCCGGAATCAGCCCATGTAAAGCAGAGTTCCCAGATGTAAAGATCAAAAGACAAATTATTGATCACTATCTGAAAGATATATGTAATTTGACACAACAATACGGAATCTACACCATAGAATTCAGCTCACCAAACCCGAATCACCGCAAATATGTAATTCAAACAGACGACCTTGATTTAGAATTTTCAAAAGTATTCTCAGAATACATAAAAAGCATACAATATCATAACTCACAAAGAGCAAACTCCATATTCACTAATGAAGTTTTTGCCATAATATATAGTTATATCTCAATATTAGAAAACGAAATTCCAATCCCAAGTGTCTCACCGACAGAGACATCCAAACATATAAGGGTACGACATGAAATCACACTATTTTCAACTTTTCTACATATAATTAAAGAAAATTTCACTAAAGATGATGTTTCACAACATACAAAACATGACTTACAAAAAATCTTGGCATGGTTTATAATAGATTATTTTACACATAATATAGATTTAATTTCACAAGCAAGAAAAAATTTCAGACCTCAAAATTCAAACGATGATACCGCCATCACAGAACAGTCAGACTGCGTTTGGGACCCCGAATGGTCTCATTATGCATTTATAAATATCCCACAATCAATTGCAAGTCAAGCAATAAGTACAATATCTTATACAAGAGATTATGTAAGAGTAGTACCATTAACAATTGATGCAACACCATTAAACTACAATACATTTTTACCCGATACGCGAAATAACAGTTTAAATTCGACCGTCATACACAATGAAAACCTTAATGGAACTAGGAACCTCACTCAACAAGATATTCAGACACCATCACACTTCATAAATGAAGAAATTGTCCAAACAACAACAACTACACAACAAAGTATTTCACCGATACGTCCAAATTTAACAACACCAAGAAATACAAACACTTCACTAGCACAGGTAACCTTACAATCAACCGTTAAACCTACGGTTGCTCCAAAATATTCACAAATGGATTATCAAACATATAGACCCATGACAATACCGTCAAAAACAAGCAGAACGTTCACAAGAAACACTTTTGCGGAACACAATTATAATTACGCACATTCATCAAAAACAAACTATCCCCCACGAAAAAAAAAATAATCAGATAAGATCTCGATATTGGGATAACCCAATGGCAACAACCAACTCAGTAAATTTTCAAACTAATTCACATCCTCCACAGGATCGTAGTGAAAATTACCCATTCTTTCAACAGAATAAAAATAAAAAGCAAGCATCTCATCAAACGGATTATTTATCCTCTGACGATGATTATTTACAACCAGATATATTTGCACCATATACTCAAGAATATCGTGGACAAGGAGTGCAAAAACCGTATACATATCATAGAATTTTTTCTCCACACCCAACAGATACACAAAATCAACAACCAATGCAAATGCAAAACCCAATTAATACACAATCTTTTCAACCAATTCAGCCACAAAACCAAATGATTACACACTCGTATCAACCAACACAAATGCAAAATGAAATACCACTTCCATATTACCTTCAACAACACGAAATAACAAAAAATCAACTTTCGAATTTTTCACAAATGCCAAATGCAGCAGAATCATTACAAATGACAATGAATCCATACCTTATGGGTGGATCATCAATAACATCAAACAAACCATTAATGGTATTCACAGGAACAGACCCTGAATATTCTGTAGAAGATTATTTAAATGCAGTAACAGCAAATTTAATTTTGAATATAGGACCTGAACCAATTAATACGCCACTACATCAAAATTGGATACATCGACGCACAGCGTTGATACAGACAACCCTAGACGGCGCAGCCCAAAAATGGTTTTCAGTATTGCCTATAGAAATAAAATCAAATTGGAAAAGATTTACACAAGAATTTTCAAAAATGTTTGACTCCGAGAGAAACAAACAACAACAAAGAGTTTTATGTAATGAAATTCGCAGATTACCAAATGAAACCATCAAACAATTAGCAGTACGTATCGAAACACTAGTTCGAAAAGCATATTCATTAAATACACACGACTATAAAAACACAAAAATGACAGAAATCTTAATGATGACCTTAACACCTCAATTAAGGAAAATAGCAATAAAAAAGAGAGCATCCCATCCCTCCTCAATTCGAGAGCCCGATTTAGATTTTCGAAAACTAGTAGACAAACTAGAGCAAGCGGAAATCACAATGAAACTTGAAGAAACAGAAAATCTGAAATAACAATATGTTAACCGAATTGAAACAAATACCACAAATATCAACAATATACAGGAATCAGATACAGACCTCGTTGAAAAAATCACTGAAATACTCAATATTTATGAAAAACACCCAAACTTTAAAGGCAAACCATCTTTTAAAAAATGGTGTAATTATTGCCGACGATACGGACATAGTATTTCTGAATGTAGACAAAAACAACAGGACAATCAAAACAAACCTCAAAAATATAAAGAACCAAATAAATCATTCTATCAGTACATGAAAAAAGATCAAAATCTACCGAACAAAAGTGTATACAGCAACAACCGAACAATACCAATTACACGAGAACTCAATCACCATATAACTCAAGTTATAGAGGAAGATCACCAGAACGAAGAAATACACAAAATTCATCACAAAACCATTATAATAGACCAAATAGTCGAAATAACTACTCCAGATCAAATTCAAATACAACACAATTTGTCTCTAGATCTAATTCCCAATCAAGGAATAATAACTATCCAAACAATCAATCACGAAACTCATCATACAATAGAAATAGAAACTACTCCAATAATCGAAATAGAAGTTATTCAAACAACCGAAACCAGAATTACCCGAACAATCGATCAAGGAATAACTCATATAATAGATAAAACTATAACAGACCAAACAATAATTATCAAAACAGATCACGAAATAATTCACAAAATCGACATTCAAGTTATAATAACCGTTATAGAAATTATTCCCAATCACCACACAGGAATAATAACCATTATAATAATTCTAACAATCGCCACAGAAGTAGTACACCCAAACATCAAAAAAATATTAATCAAGTACAATCAAACCCAGAAACAACATCAGACCCCCCAGGTATTGATGACACAGGAAATAACGAACTACAACTAAATCAAATAAACTGTGAATCATCAGAAACTAACGAATTCAACACTACAAATCAATCCAATGAAAATGACAAAACAAAATGCTTGAATACAAATCACATCTATCAAAATATACAAAAAGAACAATCCAAAGAAAAAATTTGGACAATACCATTTCTTTTAGAAAGCCCAAGAAACAAAGAATTTCAACCACCAGATCTTGAAATTGATTTTTTAATTGATTCAGGAGCAGAATCAAACATAATAAACATTCCCACATGGAATGAGATAAAATCATTACACCCAAAACTAACGCCCCTTGAAACATCCAGTAAACTAGCAACAGCACAAGGATCAACATTGGTAAACTATGGAAAAATTCAATTATTTCTTCTCCCCACAAGAACAATAGAGCAAAATAAAATTTTAAATAAACCATTTAAACAAATATTCCATATCACTGATATTAAACACAATATTATTGGAATACCATTTATCTCTAAATATATACCAACAATCAACATTTTGAATAGTAAAATACTAATCAAAGATAAATACACAAAAACAAAAGACACATCCCTAACATTTTTTCAAAGATTAAATAAACAACCACCATTCTTTTCAAAATTTTATCCGATATATAATCAACAAAGAAAACACCTGAAACCACTATCAGGAAACATATATAATTTTTCAATAAATTAAGTTCACCAATATGATAAAGAACAAAATAAACAACAACTCTATATGTCAGACTTTGAATTCAAACCTATCCATAAGTTTTTCAAAATCACAATCTCATCCATAAAATATTTGAAAAACTCGAATTCAGATATTATTTCTCTACATGTATACAACAATACACCCTATCAAGTAACATTACCTTTAGGACTTTTAGGCTATTGCGAAACCAACGCTACGATATCACCAGTACACGAAAAAGCATACCGCGTAAATAAAATACTCCAATTATTAGATATTTGTCAATCCACAATTCTTAATGAAGAATTATCCATAAATAATATAATAAGTAATGAAAAATGAAATACAGATTATTTCACAAAAACCCCATATTTCAAACCTACATTCAACATAAATAACTATACAGAAAATCAACAGAAATTTTTAACAATGTTTAACTTCCAACATTCACAAATAACACAAGACGAATTTGATAAATTAGCCAAACAGCTAATAAAATATTCATCAGTCTATGCAACATCCAAATTTGATGTTGGCAAAATCAGCTCATCACTACATCTCCCATTAAAACCTGACGCAGTTTTCAAAAAACAAAGAGCAAGTAAAGTACCAATTCATTTACACGATAAAGTAAGCAGATTACTCGATATTTTAGAACAATACAATATTATCTCACCGGTAAACAAGGAAGAACAACCAAAAGGTAACACATTTATCAACCCTGTTATAATTCTAGCAAAAGGAGAATCATTAAAAATAGTTCTAGACGCTAGATATCTTAATTCACTAATAGACGAATCAAAATGCAATTGGCCTATTGAACCAATACAAGTTATTTTAACAAAAATAAACGGAAAATACTTTACAACCGCAGATATGAATAGGGCATATAATCAAATGCCACTAGATGAACAATTGCGACGCTTAACACATTTTTTTATTGGAAATCAGCAATATGAATTCAACCGCCTATTCTATGGAATATCCATAGGACCAGCAGCATTTTCAGCTTTTATGAGCAAAATTTTTAGACAACTAATACTCAAGAAAAACGCAATCACCTATTTAGACGATGTTTTTATGCAATCACAGACAAAAGAAGAAATGTTCAATGCTTTAGAACACTATCACAAAATACTTCAGAACGAAAATCTGAAGGCCGCCCCCGATAAATCACACTTCTTTTTAACACGAGTTAAATTCTTAGGACACAATATAGAAAGAAAAACAATCACTCCATTAAAATCACGCATTGATGCTATTCAAAAGCTCCAACCACCAACAAACAAAAAGAAAATCCAAGAATTCCTTGGAATGTTAAATTTTTTAAGCAAATATGTCTATAAAATGCAATTATACCTAGGACCATTCTATAATATACTTAGACAACAAAATAATTTTGAATGGAACACAGAACATCAAGCACGATTTGAAGAAATTAAAAAACTCTTAACTGAACAAATTTCGAATACAATTCCAGATCCAAATCAACCATTCTATGCAATGTGCGATGCTTCGAATTTTGGCATCGGCGCGCATTATAACAATCACACAATGGTACAATCAAAATGAACCTTATATCAGCAAATTCTCGATTATTCACTCAAGCAGAGCTACGACTCTCAACTCTAATGAGAGAATGTACAGCCATAATATATACACTAACAGAATATGAATTTCTGATACTTGGATCAAAACATCCAACAGTTCTATTCACAGATCACAAACCAATCATTTTTCTCTTTACACAAAAATCTAATCCAAATCACCGAGTTTATAGATTTCAATTAATTCTAATGAAATTCCCAAGTTTACATATAGTTTGGACAGCAGGAAAGAATCTTGCATTGCCAGACACTTTAAGTCGAAATACACCACCTGAATTACTTACACGTAAAACTACAGTTGAAATACCCAAAAATATAAAATTTTACCTTGCAGAAAACGAAACATCACCCCGACTAGAATGCAAATATGCAGTAAAAACTGACGTTGACCAATCACAGATAAACAATCTACAACACTTCCCACTTTTTTTAGATTGCCAAAATAACCACTACGAAGTTGATCTACTTGGAACATCAACTTTCAAACCAATTCCATATTCACAATGGATAAAAAATAACAACCAACAAAAAAGAGTAAAACAACACCCGCATAAAATAGACCTTTTTCCATTAATTGAAAAAGAAAATCTAACTGATAAAATAAATTTATCAGGACCACAAACAAAGGATTCAAAATACACAAAAAATCAAGTTTTTGACCTCCATGACCCACTTGATACAATTCCTTTATCTAAATTAGAAATTGAAAACACTTTTCTCCCCCCAACGAATAAAGTCACAATTAATACTTTGAAACAATATCAAAATCTTGACCCAGTAATTAGACAACTAAAATCATGGCACAAATATAAAACTAAACCCGTCAAGGCAGATACAACTATTTTAGGAAATAAAACACTCCTCCGATATTTTCGAAAATTCAATAATACAACAATTAACGAAAACACAGACCTTCTAGAATACAAATTAAATGAATCTATAGTTCCCTGTCTCCCTCTAAGTATGATTCTTATGGCTTTTAATATTTCACATACACAAAACATTAAAGGACACTCTGGATCAGAGAAAACATATTCAAATTTCATACAAAACTTTTATTTTCCAAATGCACCAATTTGGATAAAAGTACTATGCAATGATTGTATAGTATGTCAGCTAAATAAACCTTACCCAAATCAAAAACAAATAGCACAAAAACAAGATTTTAAAGGACAAAGTTTGTACTTTAACCACCGTATTTCATTTGATACAAAAGGACCAATTTCACCCTCATCCGAAGGAAACTCCTACATTATGGTAATTGTTGACGCATTTACACATTATGTAGCACTTAACCCAGTACCACATTGTAACGCTTATTACGCTTACACAACACTCTATGAACACTGGATAGCCAAATTCGGACTACCAGAAATTTTAGTTACAGACAACGGTACAGAATTCATAAATAATGAAATCATCACACTATGTCATTTATATAACATCAAACACAAACCACGTACATCTCACGCACCTTGGACAAACGGCTTAGTCGAAGGTATGAACCGTTCACTACAAGAATATCTTAGATGTATCATCAATGGAAATGATACAAGATACACCGAATGGTCAGCAGATGTAAAACTATTTCCCTTAGCATATAATTCACAAATCACGACAACTCTAGGAATGTCACCATATGAAATGGTTTTTAATCAAAAGCCACGCAAACCAATTATGTTTACAGCAAACTCTCATAAAAATGAACAAAGTTATTGTCAACCGAATAAAGAATCAATTTGTTATAACTTACCTTTACATACACACGATGAAGATCATTTTCATCACCCACAAATTCTTAAATTAGCCTCCGGTACACACACCGAATGGATTTTAAACAGAGATAAAAAACACAATGAAATTTACCAAAAAGTAACAAAAAAGTTGTTACAAAGACAAAACATTAATGAACAAATAAATTCACGCTTTACACCAGCCTCCGATTTAAAAATTGGAACATTTGTTTTAATACCCAATTTTAACACTCAAAAAGGAATCTCTAAAAAATTACAACCCCTTCGAAAAGGACCATACCAAATAATTGCCAAACCCACTGATGTCACATATAAAATTACCGACTCAAACAAAAAAGAAATTGTTCAACACCGAAACAACCTATTACCTTATTACCCAAAAGAATACGCACTACGCGAACTAACTCAATTATATTCTTTCACAGGTTTAAGAGTTATTCAAAATAACCCTCATACGGAGAATAAAACAAAGGAACAACATGACATTCATCTCGAGAACCAAAATAAAAAATCAACTATAACGAAAAACAATACAAAAAAGCTAGATCAAAATATACCTCAAAAAGAAAGAAAAAATAGAAAATTGACAGAAAAAATAATACCCCAAGAACAAATCGACAAATCAGAACATAGAGAGTCATCACGACTTAGAAATCAACCACGTAAAAACTATAAAACATTCATCCCACAATCTAAATATTAAAGAAAGTCGAATTTCAAAAACAGCTTTAATTTTATATTTCATAATCTTTGCACCTCTGAAACATTTTGAACTTTCATTTTTCAAAATAACATGCTGACAAACAAGCAACGATTCTAGTTCAAAATTAGCCAATAGGATTCATCCAATCCGTCACCTTCCAACTAGACGAACGATATTAAACTCCAGGCATATGTATAACTATAACTTTGCGACCTCCAGGTCAAAAATAAGCAAACCACTCCAACTTGACAACTAAAATAAATACCACCATAATATCATAACCCTCCCTTATCTAATAACCCAAAGATCAACAATATTTCCCCAACTCCGATCTCAAGTACCCCCCAAGCAAATATGTTAAATTAGCCTAGAGTAAAAGAACGACCATTTTAATTAGCCTAAAGTATAAAAATCTCAAAAATACCCCAGATCACTTGACAAATAAAAATAAAGACAAAGAAGACCTCCCGATCACCATAAAATTCGCCCCCAACAATTTTGCACAAAACTCAACCCACTTGTCAAAAAACCAATAAATAATTCGACCACACTTGAAAATTGCCCCAAACACCAAAAAATATTCGATCGAGAAGCCATTTCTTAAATGCTCTTCTCTCGACCAGTCAACATAATTCTTAACATTCTCATAATTTTTTAACGATATTTAAACTTTTAATCATATTTCTTTTTGATACCTTTGAATCTTTTGTAATAATCTTAATCATTTTTTGCAATATTTTTTAAATTTTCTATTCCATATTTGAACTATACCTCCAGCTTTCAAAAGCTATTGACTATATCCACAGGTACGATTCACAAAATTTATCTAAATGATACGAACCATTTTTAGTAGAAGAGATATTTTTTTACTATTTGTAATTTTTATAACATTTCTATCATCCCTCATCTTGACAATATGCAAATGTATAAAGAAAGCAATCATCACATTCGCCCTAGCAACAATCCTCCTAATTCTTTTCTAGAAGAATACTATAATAAACATAAATTTTTCCACTAAAAGAATAAATAAAAAAACCATCAAAAATTGCTAACCAACAATCACTCAGTCAGTCTTCACCGACATCATCCCAAGATAACCCAACACCATCTTCAACTACCCAAAACCCCCAAACATCCACACGAATTTCTTTTCAAGATAACCCATATACCTTTGAAGAACGACACGCTCGCTTATCTGCACCACTAGAACCAGTTCAACGACAAGCACCTCTAAGCGAACCAACATATAATTTATACCCAACACTACCACAAGAATTAAGTAGAATACGAAATCCTAGTCAAAACCAAAATACAGTCGAAATAAATAGACAAATTATACATCCTCGACGAAACAGAAATTTTCAAACTCCCCGAGTTCATTTTGATATACCTCAATCCCCATCACAAAGTACTCCAGAAAACCCCATCAGTATATTACCAGAAACCCCTACGCTTCTTTCACAACGTAGCACCTCAAGCCTACCCTCAGATTACTTAGGTTCAACACCAACATCTGAACAAATACGTGAAAATCCCTTTAACCCTACAAACCAAACATCACGACTACCATATTGGACAACACATTCATTCACACAAGGTGAACCCAATTTAATCAATGATCCAATAGATATTTCTACGGATACAACAACATCCTCATCACTACCAGAAACATTATCACTACCATCAACACCATCAATCAGTCAGATTTCACCACCGCCTTTTAACTTAAATTTCCCAAATAACCTCGACGCTAGATACCGAGAACAATCATCAACAAATATTCCTTTAAGACTAGACTGGAATACATTCACAGCACCTCCACCATTATTTGGACAACACCCAGAAAGTAACCGACTCCACAACTGGGAACTAAATAGACTACAATATCGACAAGACATCCACGAAGACATTCGTGATCATAACATCCAAATACTCCAACAAAATAGTCTACAATTAAAATTTGAAATCACGGTTAAACTAAACAACATTACTCAACATCCCTACCCATTAAACCCACCAAATATAACAGCTCAATCACTACCACCACCATTTATAACAACTGAAGTAATATACAAATACGACAGATATACCAAAAAGACAATTGGTTACATCACATTTTATAACCCATACTCAGGATTATCATACACATGTATATTCTAAAAACTTTAATTTTTCTCCAACTCCTTTTTCTAGTAACCTCCAATGAAAACATAAACCCTTCCCCCCGCACAGGACTCCAAGATTTATTAGTAGCACATTACGATTGTGAAGAAAACGAACAAAAAACACTACACAAATATGCAATAAATCAAGTATCACAATGCGAAACAGAACCACAAGCTATAGAAACAACAAATGTAATAGCGACACTTTATTCAAAAGCCCGAGCAACAACAATTATAGGATATAAACTCACAGCAACATTTTCTGAAAAGAAAGTACATTGTTCACAAGTCTCAAATGGAAATAAAAACCGACTTGACCACGAATCATTCTTCCAGAGTAATATCGAACGACTTTTACATCTCAATCCCGAAGATTGTAAAAACGAGTTACTAAGAATCAATATCACAAGAAATGAAAACACAGATAGAAAATTAGTATATTTCCAAGTTTTTGCAGATTCTGTACATCAAGCAGAACTTGAAAGATATCAAGGACATAAAATTAGATGAAAAATACCCATACAACGGCGCACACGGAAGATTAACTTATGATATACACGATAAACACTGAATACCACACATTGGTATAAATGACCCATCAAACTGCAAAGCAGACACAAAAAATAAAGGATATCAAGAAATCATGTTTTTCGATTGGAAAATACAACTCGAAAAAATACAACTCACACGCGATTTATCTGACACCACCATGATCTATCAAGGAATCAGATTACCTTGTACAAACGATCAAGGCTATTGTGACCCTACAACACGAACACAAGCAACAATTGTTTGGTTACCCGAAGACACATGTACAACATTTCAGGTAGCAAAAATACACGCTCGTATGATAAAATTTCACGAAAAATATTTTATACAATCAATTCCATATGAACAAGTCCGTCCATCACGAAGACAAAGTTCTAATTTTAGAAACATACACAATATGGAAAATTAATTGACACGTTTTCAAATATATCAAGAAACAGAACTTGCATGTAAATACAGAAATCCACTTCACAAAACACAATACTCCGAGATATTAGTTGAATACGAAAAAGGATTCGACATGACCACTGGAAAAGAAAAAATCGACCCATACGCCACAAGTCACCCTATAAACGAAGGAACATCATATATACCAGTTGATTTTCAAAAAAGTAAAAGTCAACCTGGTGGACATCTAAAGCCCCATGACACTAGAAGCACACGTTTACAAGAACTATCACTAATGAATAGTACATATTTCGGTAATATCCACTATGATATTCACCTAGATATGAAATTAGACTACACAATTAGCCGCATTTTTCAAGAAATGTCACTCGCTGAATTAGAAACACTTCACCAATTATGCGAATTAGAAAGGACACAAATCCTACAATCACTTGCACTAGCAGTATTAAAAATACCCTACGCAGGATATTTACTATCAGGAAATAGATCAAATTTTTTAGACTACGAAGGAAACATTTTATGGTTTTATACCTGTACCAAAAAAGTATCACCACTATATGTTTTTGAAGATAAAAGATGCTATAAAAGAATCCCTATCTTTTATAAGAATAAAGTACATTTCGTTGACACACTTTCAAGACGAACCTATTTCTGGGATACCGCAGTCCCATGTGGATCAGAAAATAGCCACAATGTAGTACAACTGAACCCTGATGAAGATAAGTATTACCTTCTTACCCCATATCCCACATTAATGCAATCACTCAAAAAAATTTCACCTGAAAGCATAAGAGCTATTGCTCGAAACCCAAATATTGACCTACAATCAATTGGAATATATTCAAAATCCGATATCCAACATCACATTAGAACACACCAATTCCAGGAATTATTAACACAAATGGACACTATACAAAGACAATCAATTGACCAAAACTTACGCAAACTTGCCGAAACCGCAGGATTTGCAGATATTTATACACAAGATTATAGCGGATATTTGAAAGACATTAAAGACTATATATATCTAAACGGTGAAAAATATAGACCACAAGATATTTCACCTATAAATATTTTTAGCTTTGTTACACTAAAAAATGAAATTCTCGATTTTCTAGGATGTCCCTACTACATCTTAGAAAAATTGACTATTTTATACGCAATGTTTAACTTTATAGGATTTCTTTTTTCACTTTTAAAAGGAATCTATAATACATGCGCTATACACACACAAGTAAATAGACAAGCAAGTGTAGCACGCATACTATTTGCAGGATTTTTTGGAATTTTTTCATCATCAATAAACGAAATTCTTTTAGACGCACAAATAAAAGAATACAACACAAAAATAGCAACAAGACAGAACACATACGACGAAGAACATAACAATGTAGACATAACGCCTACAGCACCACAGTTACCACCCCTACCACATAACCATCCATTATCACTAGTCCCACGAAATTTTCGAAATTTAGCAATAACACATAATCCAAAATTTAGACCAACCATATCACAAAGTCCCATTCAACATATAATGACACACCATCCACTAGATGAAAATACATATGAACAAATTATAGAACAACCCCATACCACCGCTTTTCAGTCTCAAAATAATAATTTTTTTAGCCCACGATGAGCCGACAACTTGGATCCCTACACCGCTCAAATTCCCACCCGACCAACCTCAACACTCCAATTACAATAATTCCACTTTTTGCTTTCCCGCCACCCGATTCCCCAACCAATAATATAACATCAGGCATGAATTCAGACACTAATTCACATATCTCAGTTTTATACTCCATTTCACAACTAAATAACCCGAACATTGAAACCCCTGATGAATTTGCAGACTCTGAACCATCTCCATTCAATAATTTTCAAACCAACCCCTCAGTTTTTTCAAAACCCCCTTTTCAACCAATCCCACCAAATAACCCACTCCCATCCATTTCTACACCCTCTTATGCTTCACAAGCCACCCCAACCTACTCTTCATTTCATTCAGACCGATCATCCAATTCTCCAGATACTCCCCAAATCTCCCAGGAACTAGATAATTTTATCACCCTACAACAACAACCCTTCCACCTTGAAAACCCCACTATAAATCAGATTTCATCCACAATAGAATCATCAAACCCACCTACCCCTACACCCTCTTCAGCTTATACCGCATCATTAGCACCATCATCCACATCCACCGAATCATCAAATAGCTTTAATAGAGCTTATCGCACTTTCAAAAGAAAATTCCCGAACCATCCATTTCCAACAAAACCAGGAACAGCCCGTGAATATATTAATCATCCAAATCACACTAACACGAAAGATTTTTTAGCAATCACCCTACCTTCATTTCCACAATATACTTTGAACACTCCTAACAACACTAACGACACACGTAATTTTGTAGATGAACAAGTTTTAATGCCTACACTTCATTGGACATCATATTATCATTTTACTAACCCCCTTTGCCTACCTTTATCTAATACTCACATCGATATAGAAAGAAATAAAGATATGCTATATCGACTCACCACACCACCAGCACATAGACAATTTACTTATATAGGATATAAAAAGTCACTAAAAACACACACTGCACCCCGAGCTAACGAATACACGCTAGAATATTACGATCACAACATCATCCGAGCTAACCAAGACCAATTTTTAGATGATGACCGTTTCGCTAACCCACAAATCACAGAAAAATTTTTCATCAAAACACCATATGTATTTACACTCAATATATTTGATCGCAAATTCGATCACATCATTTCTGAAGCACTAACCGACACACAAGCTTACGAAAGTTTTAAAGAAAAATTTCAATTATTTTCACTAACCTTTCATTTCCTTGCACCACATGAACGAGATTTGCACTGCTCACACGATATTATGTTACGCACTAAACAAACCCACATATATACATATTATCGCTTCATACAAAGTCACTTTGATCTACACACTCCATCAAGACAACCACACCACCGTTTTCAATTTATTAACTCTAAGTACACTTCACCATTTTTTCTTAACTTCACATATTGCATCAAAGATACTAACCTTCACGGTATTCTTCGCAATTATGATCCCATAACCCAAATGTATATTTTTTGTCCCATCACAAAGACCTTCAACGCAGAAGAATCCAGACCCTTCCTTATCCCACATGAATTTGTTCAACCTATAGAAATCCCAATATTAGAATTCATCCACAACACTAAATACAATCTCAAATTATATAATCTCATCCAAAACACACCTTATGATTTTGCAGTTGGCACTGAAGAACTAAAAACCATTAAAGCACTTCAATTGCTTTGGCCACTGCTTCAAACTAAAAACATCATTCGCATACTAGCATAATTACTAACTAACTCCGACATAATACACGACATCTTTCCCCACGGTTTTTTCCCCGACGACTAACAGGTAAGTATAATTTATCATATTCTTAACTAATAAATTCAAATTAAAAAACTAACCATTCTTTATCCATGTCTCATTTTGATTTTTAGTCTTCATCTCACGATCATCTGCAAAATACACAAAAGAAAAATAAAAAATAGAAAACTTCTTCAAATTGTTCAAAACTCTGATAATCTTTTGCACCATCTAAATTAAATAAAGTTCATACATATGTAGTAAATAAATTTATAAATTATTTCCCTAAAAGCAGTAATTCTAATAATGATGAAAATTTGTAACTTAATTTTTCCCCAAAACTAGCAGTAAAATTGAAATTCTATGTAGTAAATTGATAAGACGAAAATGCAGTACTAACCTTTTGATATTTCCATTCACTGGCACAAGAATTCTATCCATACTCGCACAGCTCGCCCACAAAGAATTGTTTAAATAATGAATTTCAGTTTCAAGCTTTCACAATCAACAACTCTAACACACGATAACAAGTTTCAAACTTTCCTTTAACCCGGTTGGAAAGGAATTATATACTAAACAAAGCTAACCAACGCAGCTTACTAAACACCACAACACATAGAATAACAGCATGACTAAGAAAAGGAAACCAACGGTACCCAAACCGGATTAACCCAACTTAAAACTGGATAATTTATTCTTTTGAAGACTATTATAAAGTCTAAGAAAGAAATAATAAAACACAAAAAAGTCGAAAGACAAACCCATACCAAAAACAATTTGATTTTTGAAAAAAGGACACAACCAACGAAACATAAGAAAAACCACAAAAAACCCAACATAAAAAGTTATCACATAACAGGACCTCTCACAGAAACTGCACGAAATCATACTCCCACTCCTGGCCTAACCCACCAGAGAGGACGTCCTGAGCATGCTCCATAGCCGGCCTAACCCACCGCGCTACATCCACGCTTTGTGACCACACTTCTATTTTTAATAAGAGGTACTCAAGGGTGAGTAACTCTTCAAAATAACCGAACTAAAACAAAAAGCTTTTGTGGAAACAACTAACCAAAATCATAATTAAAACACCAAACTAATAAAAATTTTATAAAATGTAAATTATACTTTGCAGTATATAGATCAGCACACAACAACAAAGACGAACATCCAAAGACAAAATGACCCCACTACACTCGAAAAAGAATGGCCGCCCACAATCACAACTCAAAGGATTTAGAGTACGACTTGACTTCGCAGAAAAGGACTTCATTGAACTAGAACAATGACCACCTCGATGTCCAAGTATACTTACAGATCCGAGTAACCAGGCATCCCCTCCACGCACAATCTCCCCGCCATTCCCAGACAAGTTCAACCCAAAAGAAGTTCTCTACATGAAACAGAAAAACCTGTCATAGCCAACCATTCTGAAATCAGATTTGAGTTTGTTGCGAAAACCCAGTCGTTGTCATGAGAAGACACAGCGATTGAACCTGGAACTTCTCTAACAAGAGAACCCAGAAGAAATATGATGTTCGCCAAATACCAACGTCCATCATCCATCCTTTGAATTGCAGAAAGACTATTCTAAAAAACTCTGTAAAACCCGGATGGGTGGAACCTGATCTAAACTACATTTTATGATTGGATAAATTAGATATTTTACCACTGTAAAGTATTTAATATTAACCAATCATGATCCATCTAACTAACAACCCACTTATTTGTAAGTGCTGAAATTACTTGTAATTTCAGCACCAGAGAGATTTGAATTTAACTTAGAAATTAGTTGCCTCTCCAAGAGAACTTCAGCAGCCGCAATAAACCAGTATACCCTAGATCTATTGAGCCTAGCAGAGACTAGTTAAACAACCTGAGACTAGATAGTATAAGAGTAAGATTAGGAGCGGTATTAGACTAAGAAGTTGCACGAATCTATCCGGCCGAAAATAAGATAGCGTGACGAGCAGACGGTGTACCCTATCCGAAATTACTCTATGAGTTAACCACATCGGTCCTAACTCAGTAGTTTGTTGTTCTGACCATTGAAAATGGGGAGGAACTTTGTATTTGGGTGTTTTAGTTTTTTTTTGCTTTCCACGCAAAATTAGGTACTAGAAATAATCATCGGAATGGGTCGAGTGATATATCATATTAAAGCCCTTTCAGTCGTGATTCGAACGATATTACAAAATTTCGATTTTTTTTCAGTGTCTAGAAAAACCGGTCTAGAAATTTCAATTTTTGGTCTAATTTTGAGCTAATAAGGTAACCGTGTAAGCTTACAATATCTTTTGGGCGCAATTTTGGGAATCAAAAACTTGAAAGTTCAAAAAATTTCGGCAAAAAAGTTTAAAAGTTTTTAATTTTTTTTTCGTTTGCTTATCCGTTTCTATCCTCGTTTGTTTTTATAAATGTTTCTTGAATAGGTGTGATCAGTGGGAAGTGCCAGTTAGTTTCTGCAGCGAATACAATTAAAAACTCAAAACCCCTCAACGATCAACATATAGACATGAATTTTTTGGACCAAAATTTAGCAAAATTTAGCTAAAATTAGCAAAAGCTTGAATGTTTTTCTTAAAATTTTTTTTATATGGTTTCTTAAGTTAATCATAGCCAGATAAATTGTAACGGTGAGCGAAAACCTTATCAGTTATGCGGATTTTTCAAAATGCTAAAACAAACACGTACATTTCAGTCGCAATTAATTTTTTGTAAAGCAAAATTATCGCGTAAAAATTATTTTTCAACAGCCAGAAAAAGTAGCTAAAGAGATGAATAAACCAGCGACGCTTAGAAAAGACGACAAAACATGCTATCGTTTTTGAAGCTGGATGAAAATATTGAAATTAGTAATAAGCAAAAAAGACCCAAAACTTAAAAAAACGTATTCCGAAAATGTGATTAAAAACGGTCTTTCCCAGCTTGTTTAAAACCTGCTAAAAATTATATTTTATAAGAGGAACTAAGAGTAATCCAGTGAACTACAGACAAGTTTAATTTTGCAAGTTTTCGGTTAAATAACTGAACAGATAATTTATGAAAACACTGAAAAATCAGTTATCGAAACAATCTGATTTTATTGGGACAATAGAAAAATCAATGCAAATTACAATTTTAGGTTTAAGTAACGCTTCCAATATGGTTAATTATACACATTCTTAAGTAAATTGTTTCTCTTAGAAGCTGGGCTGCGTGGTCCAATTTAAGAGTTTTTGATACTGTACCTTGAGCAGAGAAAACACACATTAAAGCAGTGAAAGAAAAATGGACTCAGAGTTAGATCCACTTTTATTCATTATCTTTACTAATAGTATATCCTCAAGTCATAAAAAACCCATTTTTAACTTTCAATTGTCTGCTCAAGAGCATCAAACATCATTAATCTTAAAACTGAAACTTGGTTGAAAGAAAAAATTCTCACACTCAATATGAATGAAACAACAGCTAGAGTTTCAACATTTCAAAACAGAAACTGATTATTGAACTGCGATTCAACATAAAGTGATTTTGAAAACATTACATTTTTTAGATGCTTAGGATTATCAACAGACAAATAATTTGAGCTCTGTCAATCTTCTCAGAATGTTATTTTGCGGTTTTTTCATTAAATAAAAAAAATGTAAGCAGGAAACTGTTGAGCAGTGTAAAAAGTACAATTTTTACTCAAAATATTAGCATCTACTGAAATTCAAAATGTGTTTGAAAAACTGAATTAAAGTACTCAAAAGACATTTTCTTTTTTTCTTCTCAAAAGACTCCAACATCATGGGACGTCTTATTCAAACTCATACCTTTGTTTCCAAAAGAATAGATGGTATGGGCTGTCAAAAGTTCTCATCCGGCAGTTTCATAGTCTGTGAAGTGCCAACTTTGACTAGATAGCAAGCCAAGGCTAAAAAAACAGTCAAAAAGATCATTATAAAGCAATCGATTATTGTGATGCCAAAGGTTTTAAAGTGATTAAATGAAAGGAAAAAAACTTCTTAAGTTAATGGCTATGAAAATTTTTTTCGACAATATCAACTTCAATGACAACAATGGCAATTTTTTTGAAAAGCTAATGCTTCTAAGAATTTTCTCCTTCTCGAATAATGTACCAGGCAATGCAAATTCTCAGACCGGGCACAATCTGCACAAAGATTTCGATAAAGATTTCGATAAGTTCGTATAACTAGTTTTGATGGCATATTTTATCCAAAGTATGTTCTGATGACTTGATATGCCGCAACCAACATATTTTCTTAATGATAATACTTTGTTAATGTTAGGTGATCTCAATTTCTAGTTTTTATATCCCAATGGCAGGCCACAGATCCTCATCAACTTTTCGAAAACACCAACTAGCAGCAGCTTTTGTAGTCACCAGTTCTAGAAAAACTTTCTACAAAAAAATCAATTTATCTAAACGAGTGTAAGCAAGCATTACAAGCGAAAAGGAAATCCCAAAACACCAAATAAATTTTCTGCAGAAAACACATTCTTTAGAGTAACTGGATAATAGTTTCAACCCGCAATTCCCTGAAATTTACTGACAGAAGAAACTTCTTATCAGTTTTTCAGACAAGGTATCTCAAACAAGAAATCCATGGATGGCGGTTTGCTTTTATGCATGTCTGAAAATCGCAGCTCCATAATAAGAGATGACATAAAGTATCCTAACAGCTTTATAATTGAGAGCTTATGCGTAGATATTAGCTTCGTACTCATCAAAGTAAACCAATTTTTTTTGAACCTCGCCTCTTCACCAAACATTAGACAGTCCATCTTTTTTCATGAAAACTAAGCCTGTGACATTCAATCAATAACGAGAGAAAACAAAATCAACGTCTAATGAGTGGCTTTGACAAAAAATATTTTGAACAACAGTCTCCTGAGATTTTTAGTGTCTGTCGTAATCCTAATGGGTGTATATGATATAAGAACAATAATGGGTGGCTATGATATAAAAACATTTTGTTCAACAATGCCGTAAGTTAATTAATGTCTGCCATAACCCACACGGACTGAAAAGAGCTACTAAATGGGTTCAGACTAGAACAAACAAACTCACATTTCAGAAACCCTTATAGGTCATATGCTCAGTGACTTAAACATCAAAGAGGTGGTAGTGGAAGATGTAATTATCCTTCATACAAAATTTATACAAAGTTTATTGAAATTAGAAAATCTAAGATAAAAACTAAAGGAAAATCAGTATCTAGCGCTGATGAAAAAAAAATTTGGAACCCAATTTTACATATCGAAGATCTCAATGAACAGCTGAAACAGTTTGAAATTCTAACTAAGCTTTTTTATTGATAGAATGAAAAGCGTGTTGCTGAAATATGTTTTTATAGGAATTTATCTGCCTCCTGATATCTCCTGCGTTTTTAGAATACTCATTCCATGAAAAAAAATCGCCAAAAAATTGAAAAATTAAGAAACAGCTGAAACGAAAGATAAATTTTTTGAAAAAAAAGACTGATTACCTCCTTTGCAAACGTTTAAGTAACAAACTGCCTGTCAATATGTACATCATTTCAAACTTATTGTAACAAATGGAAACTTATCATTTTGAGGAGAATGAAAGTAAAGGAATTGAGATCTGGGGAATTGATAACAGACATAGGGCTGACCGCAAACCTTCTCAATGGTCTTTTTTCTACTTAGGGAAACTATAATGCTGAGAATATATCACATGAGATCGGCATAATGCCTGGTAGACAACATAAACTGAAAAAGTCAACCTTTGCTTCATTATCCCAATCAGAACTCAAATAAATGAACTCTAAAACTTGTAGTAAATCATCGAGTCTGTCAAAAGCATCAGCATGGGCCTTTAAAGAAACTCAGGGAGTTTTAAGTTAAAATTTGAAATCAGTTTAAAATATTTGGTTTTCCACGACCATTTTTCATCTAATACAATATCAATGATTGAAAAAAAAATTAACCACGCTAAAGCAGAAAATTATAAACCAAAACTTTTAACTCGATTCTTTCAAAAAACTTTGAACGATTAATACACAAACAAATGGGTCTTTTTGATCATCAAAGTTAGCTCTAAAACCTAATTTGGGTCACGTCAGCGCTCTTTACAACTCATGCGTTTTAAAGTTCACGAACAAACTCGAAATGCAATTCGATAAACACTCATACACATCAGCTGGCAGTTGATACAATTTCACTTGAAATACTATCGAAAAAGTAGAAATTTTGGGGCTGCTTATCGGATATAGTCAGAATCAAGCATGGAGTACTCGGAGGCACTGTTATGAATCGGCTACTAATCAACAATTATATCAACGATTTGGACAAACAGCTAACTAACAACTACAAAATGATACAAAAAGCAAATCATACATTCTTTTTTTTTGCTCATATTTGAGCTCAACTTTTCTGAAATAAATCTAGTATTCAATCTACCTGGACTCTTAAGTTCTTTTAGTGTCACAATGTCACGCTGAACAAGCTCATCAGCTGTGCAAAATCTCGAATGAAAGTAGGTTCGGAGTTACAAACTATAGAAATAGCAGATATTTCAATTGAAAAAATCAATCTTTTAGGTGTCGTCAATGACACTTTATTCACAGGTTATAATCCAAAACGTTCAATTCTCAGTCAACTCAATTTTTAACTACCACTAACAGTTGACATGTGAGAAGAACTGCGCTATACACTTTAAACAGACAATTTAATGTATTGAAGGAAAATATGAAAGTTCATTTCTTTTGCAAACGAATCACAAAATGCTTCCTATTAGTCCCTGAGTAAAATTCTATATTCTTTAAAGTTTTCACAAAAAATGGAAAAAAAATATCTCGCTTTGATCAAAGATAGTTTCTAAATAACGAATGCTGCAAATTCAAATTACGTACTAAAGAAATTGACGAGAAAATTCAAAGACAAACTTTTTATTAATATAGCTTGCAACTGGTATACTTTTCTGCCTGAAAAACTAAAAAACACAACCTCCAATCCCTTTTAAAAAAACAACAGAAGGAATATTTTTTAGAGTTAACGTTTGTTCTGTTTGATAATTCTAAGGAGTTGCCAATTTACGATATCAGATGAGTAGGTTTTAAGTCGAAGACTACAGTTAATTAGTTATTTTTCACCGTAATTTTTATATTTTTGAGATTTTTGTTACTAAAGTCGGCTCCCTGTTGGGTCTGACAAAAACAACGAACATTTTTTATCCAAATTTAGGGACATGAATTCTCAGGTGCTATCCAGAATAAATCATGCTTTTTGATTTCAGAAAATGAGTTCGAAAATTTATGGCAAATCTTGAAAATTTAACGAAGCGCCAAATCAACACTACAAAAACGATATTGATTATTACCCGTATACAATTCAAAATCGAACCATATGTGATGCATAAAGGATGGTACCAAAAAGATATTTAAATTAATTAATCATAATGTTCGCTATATTAAAATGTTAATCCCATATGAAACACTGAAAGCGTTGATACAAACAAACAAATATATCATTACAAAATAACAAGGATGCTTTTAACTTTATAGTAATTAGAGTTCGGTCACCGGATGTTTTCAATTCTAAATATACGTGACTTTTCAAGGAATTCGAGGCTTGTGAATTACAAAAAAAAAGTGTGGAACCGAAATGCAGTGATTGGACCAAGTGGACCCCCGATTTAGTTGACCCCTGCCGAGGTGTAATTAAATCGCAGTTTGTTAATCGCGCAAGCCAAGAAAAAAGTTGTCCGCCAAACGCAAATTGCGAAGGTTACATTCGAAGAGTTTTCAACCATAGTGTCGAGATTCTATACGGAATCAGAACTAACAATCGAACAGTCGCTGACGAAGAATGTCGAAAACGCGAACGGGAATTATACACTGGGTTCGAGATTGTCGGAAAAGGGAATTGGAGTTCTGACATTTCCTTGACAAATGGCCCCATGTTTTTTTGGACTGCGTTCGAGTTTATTGATGGGAATAGATCGATGGCTGTGACTCCAAAAAACGAAGCGTGGCTATCTGCAAGTTGTACAACCAGAGTTTGGGGATCTAATGAGCCCAATGGAGAACACGTATCTGAAAATCGCCTGTTTTTGACTTCTGAGAATGATTTCATCGACGCTGGATTCTCAGGTCCTGAAGCAACAGTGGCCTGTGATTATTGGGACATAGACCATAGCGCTTCTACACTATGCAGTAAAAATTAACACTTGCTTCAAGTTATTATGCTTAAATTTGCGATGATGATGGGTTTTGTGTTTAATGCGGTATAAAAAGTGTCTGTGTCGGTTTGTGTGTATGTGTGCATGCGTATGTGTGCGTCTGTTGGGTTTGGTATTGGGCGAGGGGGAAGGAGGAAAAGGGGTTTGTTATTGTGTAGTACGAGGGGAACTGTTTCAGCAATAGGACACTTTTCCATCCTTAGATTTTTGTTTTATTCAGAAAACTACTAGAAGATAGAAAGAAGGAACAAAAATGCTCGTGAAAGTTTTGTCTGCCTTCTAAGGTTCTAAGGTCTATGGATCAGTATTAACACGAAAAAACTAAATGTAAAAAAATCAAAAAATTATGACGATTTTTTTATTTGTTACTTTCCTAGTAACAAATCAATCATGGCAAATTTGCTTCCTTCAACCAACTTGGAACGATTTATAAGACGGATTAAATGTCCGCTTACGCGTTAATAACGCGAAATATATCGCACGTTAGTAGTCCCAAATTGGCCGAAAACGCAATCTTTAAACCCCCATAACTCTACGAAAAACAATCAAAGGTGAAATTTTTTTCCAAATTCATGCTCAGGGCAACAATGCTTTTTGAATGATATAAAAAAATTTGTCAAAAATGGTTATATAAAAAGTCGAAATTTGTCTGAAGAAAAAAATCACCCGAGCAAAAATATTACGTCACTTTCATTGCAAAAGTCGGACCAATATAAAATCTGGATTAAAACTAACCATCTCCCGCTTTACTTCAAGCAGCAGTAGTAATTGATCATAAATTATATCAAGGTTTAAATATGAATTGTTCAACGAAATTATAAAAAATAGTAAAATTTATTCAATTAAAAAACGGTTTAAGTCCCAATTTGAATTAGCAATATGTAACTGAGTATTTTTCAACGTTTTTGTATAGATAAAATTAATTGTAACCGATGAGAATTTGTTAGCTAAAATTCAGTCGCGGCGCATATTGGGAGACTGTTTTTTCCCGTTTTCGAAGAAAGGATGAAATATTTGAATATGTTTTCTTGGGGTGGTTTTTTTCTTCAGACAAATTTTGATTTTTAATTTAGCGATTTTTGAAGTATGACTGCTCTGAGCTCAAACTTAAAAAGAAACGTCACTTGTGATCCTTTTTTGTAAAGTTATGTGGGTTAAAAAATTTCCAGTTTGGCCAATATGCAGTGGCGGTTTTAGAGGGGGGGCTGAGGGGGCTCGAGCCCCCCCCCCCTTACGGATTTTAACAGTGAAAACGAGCAAAGGGGGGACCCTTTGAGGTTTTTAATAAAAATTATACCAGATATCGGTATTGTTTCGTCACATTCTCTTACCAAGGAGGAGAAATACTTTCTTTTAACTGACGATTTACTTCCTCCAGCCAACTTTCAATAGCCATACGAAGAGCGCAAAGATGGTGAGCGATTAGTTAAACGTTTTCTGAGCAAAGATCATCTGACTAAGCACCCATATCTTGCATATTCGATTGAAAAGAAAGGTCTTTTTTGCAAAGTGTGTGTATTATTTGGGGATATTACGGCAGCACAGAAAACTGGTTCGAGAGACATATTCTTTTTCACGAGGGCTTTTACGAAGTATGCAAGAATGTTCCGAGGAGGCTTTGCTCCGCATCTTTGCGACTATACCAGTGTCAACGGCTACTGCGGAGCGAAGTTTCTCTGCCCTGAAGTTACTCAAAAGCTACCTTCGTGCAACGATGTCAGAGCAGCGAATAAGTGCGCTAGCACTTTGCTATATACATAGTGACTTGGATGTGAAAACTGAATCTATAATTGATCGTTTTGCTGTTAAAAATCGAAGATTGAAATTCAATTTATAATTGATCTTTTTGCTAGAAAGTGAGCCACTTCTTTGAAAAAATCCTAAAACCGCCACTGCCAATATGGAATAACTAACGCGCAATATTTTTGCTAATAACGCGTAAGCGAAGCTTTGATCCTTCTGAGAAATCGTCCTAAGCTAAAATGAGGCTTTTTATTTGATCTGTTTAACCTTTGCATTAGGCAAAATATATTTTTAAATCCCTGTGGAGTTGATTTTCCAAAAAATATGGATATGTATTTGTTCTTGATTTCAGAAAATCAAGAACAATTACATATCGAGAACAAAACTGAAAAATACACAGACAAAAAATCCTCAGTAATGTATGTCCCAAAAATCTTAAGCTTAAAATGGCGGTTTTCATGTCAACTCATGATGACAAGCCTTTGTTGAACATGGCTCGCCAACTAAAATTAACCTAAATTTGAATAAAATGCAGAAGGAGAGCTAGGGGAATTTTAGTCCGCCTCTGCACTGGGCGCTTTAAATTCAGATTTGGAAAAACCCATGCTTTTTTCAAAATTCCAAACCAAAAAGTTGCAAAAAGGCATAAAAAATTAATACAAAATCGTTTTTTCAATTTCTTCATCCGCTTCTAATAAATTTAGGTTTTGTATTCAATTGTCTGTATCTCTATAAATTTTCAGTATTGATTTTGAGTTTGTGAACTATGGAGACCTGTTTGTGTTATGAAGTATCAAAGGTTGAGTAATTTAGAATTCTTTTTTTTTTGCTGTTATAAATTACATCAGCCTTTTGTAAACAAACTTTGGGTGTACATATTTTAACATGAGAAATATTTGGTATTGAAGTTGATTTCAGTTTATCATATTATATTGTTATTTTTGTAAACGCTTCTCGAAAACTTTGAAAGCACGTTTCACAAGCATTTTAAAAAATTTTCGGTAATTAGTTTCTGCTTGTGCATAACTAATGCAAATAACTGCTTGTGCATAAGAAAAAGAGTGGTTGTTTGTGCATATTAGTATATGGCCATTCGTTTTTTTTCTGTTTATTTAATTTACTTTCAGAGTTACTGCAATTATCTAGCATGTGAGGTATTACATATGCATTTTTGACTGTAATAATTTTCATTTTCTTCTGTAATAACTGATTTTCAGATTTACGGTAACTTTTATTTTTGTTGCACAGTTTCTTTGCCAGAGTCTACAACTTTTTCTTCAAAACAGTGACTTCAAACTTGGGTAAATCGTGTACATTTTTAACCGGACTCAATAATTTTTTGTGGTTCAAGTAAAATGTGAGAATCAAGTTTTCGGTTTTAAAAAATGATCAAAAAGATTGCCAGAGCAACCAACTCCTTAACATCACTATCATATACTGCCGATTGCAGGGGTGGAATCTCTCATAGGCCTAGGACCGGATAAGCAAAAATAAAAGCCAGCCAAATATTCCAAACTATTTCAGCCAAGATTTTAGTATTCTAAAGTTTGAAAAGAAAGCGCGAACACTTCAAGGAAAGTTAATATTTCCAGGCACTTTATATTATTACTGGCCGAATATAAAAACGACAGAAATGAGCAAAACTTTCAAATTATGACTGACCGCCGGCGAATTGGAACAAATTTTATATTGCAAGGGTTTCGTTATATAAAAAAGCAAAACATTGCTTCACGTAACTCCTTTTAGTTGACCGTCAACTGATTCATTTTAATAACTGACTTTCGGTTGTTTTATTTTCGGTCTTTTGCCCATTAGTCGATCGCCATTTCGGTCCTTCGCCCATGAGAACAACCCCCGTATGTAGGCTCAAAAGTTAGAAAAAAAACAGTTGATGACTTAGGAAATGGATTGAAGAAATGGAATGGAAAGACAATTGATCAACTAATAATTAAACGGATGGCCTATCATTAGGAAGAAGGGTCTAAGAGCAGAATGTGTCTAAAAATAGAGTGTAATTAACTCTACTTGTAACTGTAACTAAAAATAAAGTAGACATTGATCTTTTAATTTCAACCCATCATTTATAATTTTAACTGGTCGTTTCTGCGAAAGAAAGAAATTTTCATTCAGTCGAAAAGAAATGGCGAACATCTAATTAATGAAAAAAATTCAAAAAAAAATGAAAACAAAGATATCCAATATTACAAATGTGTGAACTTTTCTTGAATGTTATAAATAATTCAATTAAAAATAAAACTTCCGGTCACAATCATTTTGAGACGAAATTATTTTTAGAAAAAGTTATCGAAAATGTCAAAAAAATATATACAATACCACTGCAAAAAATTTATGTTATCTTAATGTGAGGAATTTTTGGATCAGCAATTTTTGGCCTAATAATACGATACAATTCGGCAAAGTACACGAAGGAAACGGAACAAAACTTTACCTACACGGCTAAAAACTTTCAAAGATATCGACCTTCAAGGATCTTAGACAATGACTCTGAATCGTCAAGGTACCAAACAGTGTCTTGATTTTTCGGTGAGAATCCAAAAAACTTTGTGTGATCGAACTTTCAAAACTGCCGCACCTCCTTTTCTTCAAAACTACACCAACTTCAGATCGGCTCATACTTGGAAAGTTTCTGCAGTTTGAGGGATTTTCGACTAGAAAATACAAAAAATTATTAAGAAATTTTTTCTCAAAGTTTTGTCCGAAAATGCAATAGGTTAGTCGGTTTTCCCTTGATGCCCAACTTTCTAATAACTGAGCAGAAAAACAGGGTAATATCGACGTTTTGATTAATTTTTCATGATTTGACACATTTTGGGAGATATACCTGTTAAGGAGATAAGCATGGCGTGGGCTCATTATCAAGAGAAAAAACTAAAAAAAAATCAATTCGTGCGAAAAAATTGGAAATTTTTTTGATTGTGTTTGAATGCTGGGTCCAATTCCGATGGAAATATGGAACGTGTTTGACCATCTTGTAGATTCGAACGACAAATAAAAGCAAAAACTGAAACAGAGACTAAAAAGATCTAATTGGAGTCCAGAAACTAAAAAACTAACAATTCAAGAACTGAAGTCACGAGTAGAAGTTCGAAGAATTTGCCGTTGTGTGACTCCACCGAAAAAAAACGAGGGTTTTATGAGCTGGATACAAAAACTTTTCGGCTGAAAACTTCTGTTTGAACTGCCATATTTCGCTTATAACTTATTGGAAATTGATCGCACAAATATACCAAACAATTCGTAAATAATTGAACAAACTTACTCCAATTTATGAGTGAGTGTTTTATTCATTTCATTGACAGAATTGATTATTCTAATATAGTGCTGACTTAAATTATCCAGACAAAACAAACAAAACTTGAATTTTGAACGCGTTTTTTTTTTCAATTTGGGTTTAAATTAGATAATAAGTGAAAATAACAAACTTGTTTAGAGTTTTACCACAACTAATAGGCTGCAATTTTTTCTTAACTGAAATTATAAACCAAATTTATAGCCTCAAAAATAGGTCATTTTGGCTTTTTTAATTAATCAAGATTAACGCTGAAACTACTTTGTTAATAGATGAGAAAACTATATCACAAGAAGCCTCTTACACATCCCAGCAAAATTCGAGAAGAATTAAACCTCCAAAAACCTGGATAAGAGAAAAAATCTTTGGTTGATCGTCAATAAATGTGTTTTTATTTTATAAAACTCAAAAGTTTTACTCAAAAACAAGTTTTAAACAGTTTGCGCAAATTTTTGGAGATTTAACATTTTCCAGGACTTAGTTGGGATATGTAAGAGGCTTCTTGTGATATAGTTTTCGCATCTATTAACAAATTAGTTTCAGCGTAATTCTTAATAACATTAAAAGAAACCAAATTGACCCATTTTTGGGGTACATACAGTTTGTTGAAAATTTTGGAGAGAAATTGCAGCATATTAATTCTTAATTCTTTGTCTAATCTTC
The DNA here is from genome assembly GCF_963678635.1 of Symsagittifera roscoffensis. NCBI lineage: Eukaryota > Metazoa > Xenacoelomorpha > Acoela > Convolutidae > Symsagittifera > Symsagittifera roscoffensis. The sequence goes on along the minus strand of NC_087069.1, from coordinate 31,919,185 downwards.
TTTGTCTAATGTTCGTTTTGTCCTGTTAATTTAAATCAGCGCTGGATTTGTTTTTTGATTTCAATGTATAATTTAACATTTTTGTGTTTTTTAGTATTTTCTACTCTTTAACCCATTTTGCTTTTTGCTCGGCCTCCATTTCAACCGTAATGGTTTATCATTTGTCATGGGATTTCATATACATAGTAACAAAGATCGAAAAGTCTTAAGCTCATGTAAGATATTAGTCAGAAGAATTCAGAAGCAAACAAGTACATGTTGAGCTCTGTCTTAAGCCTCTGAGTTTTGCACTATTTTGTGCCTGGAGATCTCTTAAAATTTGGAAGCTTCATTGATAAACAGCTGAGACTCTTCTAATGATGAAACTGCAAAAAACTTAGATATTTAACTTTTTTGATATCAAGTTTTGTTGAATCAGCAGGATGACATTTATAAAATCGCCACGTTTCTATCTGCTTTTTAAATCATAATTCGCTTTCGTAAAAAGAAGGTTCAAAACAATTCTCCTAACAAGAAAAAACTAATTTTAACTTGAAAAATTTATCAAAGCGCAAAATCTAGTTTTGAGCAATGAATGAGTTTCCACTTAACACCTTTGAGCTGTTCGTTGATATGTTTCAAAGACATGCTGTATACTTGATGGATTTATGATCTCGTTTTAGAGAAAAAAAAAGAAAAACTAAAAATTGTATAGGTAAACATAAACTTTGTAATGTTACGTCAGAGGTCGAGTGTATTTGTACAAACGAGTTTGTTTTAGTCAACCGGGGATGCTATCGAGAAGTGGTTCAATTCTTGTATATTCAACTCATGCGAGTCTAATTTTACCACTTTACCATGTCTGAGAGTGATTTTCTGAAGTCGGTGTCCGATTACTTTTCTGCGGGCAAAAAAGTAGTGGACGAGCATTGCACTGGGAGAGATTTCCCAGTTATGTTCCCCCCGGCGCCCAGTCAACAGAGAATTGATTTTTATCGAGAAGCAGATATTGCAAAAGAGAAGAACATTGCAGAAGAGGCGAGACTGCAAAGCGATTATGAAGCTGAAGCAAAAATTTACCGAGCTATGGGGAAACTTAATGACGAAATATTTGTGCTGCACGGTTTGAAGTATAATCACTATCAGTTCCGACTTTGGGATCAAAATCATAATCCGAAAGAGTACTCCAAGAAAACCCAGAACCCAAACTGCGATAAAAAGAATTTACACGCAGATGAAGCAGAACACGATTTTTTTGTAATTGGTTCAAACTACATTGTAATAATTGAAGTCAAAAATCCATCAATTGCCGATGATTGTCCGATAAAAATTGCATCGCAAACTGATATTGATCCAATACAATCGGCAATTCAGAAAGCAGAGAAACAATTTAATAAAGGGTTGCAGATCATTGCAGGCATTTGGAACCTGATCTAAACTACATTTTATGATTGGATAAATTAGATATTTTACCAATGTAAAGTATTTAATATTAACCAATCATGATCCATCTGACTAACAATCCACTTATTTGTAAGTGCTGAAATTACTTGTAATTTCAGCACCAGAGAGATTTGAATTTAACTTAGAAATTAGTTGACTCTCCAAGAAGACTTCAGCAGCCGCAATAAACCAGTATACCCTAGATCTATTGAGCCTAGCAGAGACTAGTTAAACAACCTGAGACTAGATAGTATAAGAGTAAGATTAGGATTGGTATTAGACTAAGAAGTTGCACGAATCTATCCGGCCGAAAATAAGATAGCGTGACGAGCAGACGGTGTACCCTATCCGAAATTACTCTATGAGTTACACTTCGGTCCTAACTCATCTGGTGCGACCAGTGATCCCCCTTCTTACCAGACCCAGGATAAATCTTAGACTTAGTAAGTTTAAAATAGTATCTAACGAACTACTCGCGTTCTATTTATACCTGAACCTTGTGGATCGATTTACTATTCTCCAACCCTTGAACACAATCACTACCCTTAAGTAAGATTAAGTAAGTTAACACCTTAGCTTATACTAGCCACGAGAAAGTATAAAATCATTCTTCGGAATCGATATACTTTTCTCTCCAACCCTGAACAAATAGACCCAGGTTAAGCTAACCAAAAAATCGTAAGGACTAACAGTCTAAGAAAATAGAAATCATTTAACAACTCTTTGCACCCATCATCCTAAACCTTATGTCATTTAAAAACCTAGGAAATAAACAAACAATCGTTTTACACAATTGTGAAATAGATAACAAAAAATACGACCTTGTAATCACACCTCATACACAAACAGTTGGATACATTAGAACAAAACGACAAACACTAAAAAGAAAAATAATAACTAAACAAAGACAAATAACACGAAAAAGATTTTCCAAAAATAGAAACGCATTTTCAGAATCAGAAGCCAGCAATTTAGACGAACTTTATAAATTAAAAGAATCTATAGATAAAAATTGCCCCATTCACGATCAATTATATTTTTCCGACTCAGAAACAACTTCAAATTCATCAAAAAGAGGAAAAAGAAGAATAAAAAGCAATATAAACACAAACCAGTACATTTATACAATTGGAATCAACCAATTAGACACATTGATAATTACATATTAACAGTCATCAAACAAAAAAATGAGCTCAACACACACCCCAGGTGAAGAAAGTCCAGATGATGATGATATCTTCCCCTTTATCGTAGATGCAACCACTGATAGAGGACAGCATATATTTTGCAAAAATTTACTCTTAAATTTGTTTGAACCCGGAATCAGTCCATGTAAAACAGAGTTCCCAGATGTAAAAATCAAAAGACAAATTATCAATCACTATTTGAAAGATATATGCAACTTAACACAACAATACGGAATCTACTCCATAGAATTCAGCTCAACAAACCAAAATCACAGCAAATATATAATTCAAACAGACGACCTTGATTTAGAATTTTCAAAAGTATTCTCAGAATATATAAAAAGCATACAATATCATAACTCACAAAGAGCAAACTCCATATTTACTAATGAAGTTTTTGCAATAATATATAGTTATATCTCAATATTAGAAAACGAAATACCAATCTCAAATGTCTCACCGACAGAGCAAAGACATCCAAACATATAAAGGTACGACATGAAATCACACTATTTTCAACTTTTCTACATACAATTAAAGAAAATTTCACCAAAGATGATGTTTCACAACATACAAAACATGATTTACAAAAAATTTTGGCATGGTTTATAATAGATTATTTCACACATAATATAGATTTAATTTCACAAGCAAGAAGAAATTTTAGACCTCAAAATTCAAACGATGATACCGCCATCACAGAACAATCAGACTACGTTTGGGACCCCGAATGGTCTCATCCCGCATTCATAAACTTCCCACAATCAATCTCAAGTCAAGCAATAAGTACGATATCTTATGTAAGAGATTATGTAAGAGTAATACCCTTAACCATTGACGCAACACCATTAAACTACAATACATTTTACCTGATATGCAAAATAATAGTTTTAACTCCACAGTCATACACAATGAAAACCTCAATGGAACTAGAAATCTCACTCAACAAGATATCCAGACACCATCACACTTCATAAATGAAGAAATCGTACACACAAGAACTACACAACAAAGCATTTCACCGATACGTCCAAATTTAACAACACCAAGAAATACAAACCCTTCACAAACACAGGTAACCTTACAATCAACCGTTAAACCTTCGGTTGCCCCAAAATATTCACACATGGATTATCAAACATACAGACCCATGACAATACCGTCAAAAACACGTAAAACGTTCAATAGAAACAATTTTGCAGAACATAATTATAATTACACACATCCATCAAAAACAAATTATCCCCCACAAAAAAATTTTAATAATTATACAAGATCTCGAAACTGGGATAACCCAATGGCACAAACTAATTCAGTAAATTTTCAAACAAATTTACATCCTTCACAGGATCGTAGTGAAAACTATCCATTTTTTCAACAAAATAAAAATAAAAAACAAACATCTTATCAAATGGATTACTTATCCTCAGATGATGATTTTTTACAACCAGATATATTTGCACCATATAATCAAGAATATCGTGGACAAGGAGTACAGAAACCACATACAAATCATAGAATTTTTTCTCCACAACCGATAGATACACAAAATCAACAACCAATTCGGCAACAAAACCCAATTAATACACAATATTTTCAACCAATTCAGCAACAAAACCCAATGATCACACACTCGTATCAACCGACACAAATGCAAAATGAAATACCACTCCCATATTATCTTCAACAACACGAAATAACAAGAAATCAACTTTCAAATTTTTCTCAAATGCCAAATGCAGCAGAATCATTACAAATGACAATGAATCCATACCTTATGGGTGGATCATCAATAACAGCAAACAAACCATTAATGGTATTCACAGGAACAGACCCTGAATATTCTGTAGAAGATTATTTAAATGCAGTAACAGCAAATTTGATTTTAAATATAGGACCTGAACCAATTAATACGCCACTACATCAAAACTGGATACATCGACGCACAGCGTTGATACAAACAACTTTAGACGGCGCAGCCCAAAAATGGTTTTCAGTATTGCCTCTAGAAATAAAATCAAATTGGAAAAGGTTTACACAAGAATTTTCAAAAATGTTTGACTCCGAAAGAAACAAACAACAACAAAGAGTTTTATGTAATGAAATTCGCAGATTACCAAATGAAACCATCAAGCAATTAGCAGTACGCATCAAAACACTAGTTCGAAAAGCATATTCATTAAATACACATGACTATAAAAACACAAAGATGACAGAAATCCTAATGATGACCTTAACACCGCAATTAAGGAAAATAGCAATAAAAAAGAGAGCATCCCATCCTTCTTCAATTCGAGAACCCGATTTAGATTTTCGAAAACTAGTAGACAAACTAGAACAAGCAGAAATCACAATGAAACTCGAAGAAACAGAAAATCTGAAATTACAATATGTTAACCGAATCGAAACAAATACCACAAGTATCAACAATATACAGGAATCAGATACAGACCTCGTTGAAAAAATCACTGAAATACTCAATATTTACGAAAAACACCCAAACCCTAAAGGCAAACCATCTTTCAAAAAATGGTGTAATTATTGCCGACGATACGGACATAGTATTTCTGAATGTAGACAAAAACAGCAAGACAATCAAAATAAACCTCAAAAATATAAAGAACCAAATAAATCATTCTATCAATACATGAAAAAAGATCAAAATCTACCGAACAAAACTGTGTACAGCAACAACAGTTCAGGAAAACCACTCCCGAACAATACAAATTATACAAGAAATCAATCACCACATAACTCAAGTTATAGAGGAAGATCGCCAGAACGAAGAAATACACAAAATTCGTCACAAAATCACTACAATAGACCAAATAGTCGAAATAACTACTCCAGATCAAATTCGAACACAACACAATTTGTTTCTAGATCTAATTCCCAATCAAGAAATAATTACTATCCAAACAATCAATCACGAAACTCATCATACAATAGAAATAGAAACTACTCCAATAATCGAAATAGAAGTTATTCCAACAACCGAAACCAGAATTACCCGAACAATCGATCAAGGAATAACTCATATAATAGATCAAACTATAACAGACCAAACAATAATTATCAAAACAGATCACGAAATAACTCACAAAATCGACATTCAAGCTATAATAATCGTTATAGAAATTATTCCCAATCACCACACAGGAATAATAACCATTATAATAATTCTAATAATCGCCATAGAAGTAGTACACCTAAACATCAAAGAAATATAAATCAAGTACAATCAAATCCAGAAACAACATCAGACCCTCCTGGTATTGATGACACAGTAAATGATACATTACAACTCAATCAAATAAACTGTGAATCATCAGACTCAGAACGTGAAACAGAAAACACTATCTCCATCAATATGATAGCAGTCGAAAATGACTATGAACCTATTATATATGAACAACCTTTTTCATCACATATATACGAAAATCAAATAGAACTCCTTCACAATTATTATATTGAACCCATCCATTCCACACAAACGGCACAAGAAACTAACGAAATCAACACTACAAACCAATCCAATGAAAATAATAAAACAAAATGCTTGAATACAAACCACATCTATCAAAATATACAAAAAGAACAACCCAAAGAAAAAATTTGGACAATACCATTTCTCTTAGAAAGTCCAAGAAACAAAGAATTTCAACCACCAGATCTTGAAATTGATTTTTTAATTGATTCAGGAGCAGAATCAAACATAATAAACATTCCCACATGGAATGAGTTAAAAACATTACACCCAAAATTAACACCTCTTGAAACCTCCAGTAAACTAGCAACAGCACAAGGATCAACATTGGTAAACTATGGAAAAATTCAATTATTTCTTCTCCCCACAAGAACAATGGAGCAAAATAAAATTTTAACTAAACCATTTAAACAAATATTCCATATCACTGATATTAAACACAATATCATTGGAATACCATTTATCTCTAAATATATACCAACAATCAACATATTAAACAGTAAAATACTAATCAAAGATAAATACACAAAAACAAAAGACACATCCCTAACATTTTTTCAAAGATTAAACAAACAACCACCATTCTTTTCAAAATTTTATCCAATATATAACCAACAAAGAAAACACCTGAAACCACTATCAGGAAACATATATAATTTTTTAATAAAACAAGTTCACCAATATGATAAAAAACAAAATAAACAACAACTCTATATGTCAGACTTTGAATTCAAACCTATCCATAAGTTTTTCAAAATCACAATCTCATCCATAAAATATTTGAAAAACTCGAATTCAGATATTATATCTCTACATGTATACAACAATACACCTTACCAAGTAACATTACCTTTAGGACTTTTAGGCTATTGCGAAACCAACGCTACAATATCACCAATACACGAAAAAGCATATCGCGTAAATAATATACTCCAATTATTAGATATTTGTCAATCCACAATTCTTAATGAAGAATTATCCATAAATAATATCATAAGTAACGAAAAAAGAAATACGGATTATTTCACAAAAACCCCATATTTCAAACCGACATTCAACATAAATAACTACACAGAGAATCAACAGAAATTTTTAACAATGTTTAATTTCCAACATTCACAAATAACACAAGACGAATTTGAAAAATTAGCCAAACAGCTAATTCAATATTCATCAGTCTATGCAACATCCAAATTCGATGTTGGCAAAATCAGCTCATCACTACATCTCCCATTAAAACTTGACGCAGTTTTCAAAAAACAAAGAGCAAGTAAAGTACCAATTCACTTACACGATAAAGTAAACAGATTACTCGACATTTTAGAACAATACAACATTATATCACCAGTAAATAAAGAAGAACAACCAAAAGGTAACACATTTATCAACCCTGTTATCATTCTAGCCAAAGGAGAATCATTAAAAATCGTTCTCGACGCTAGATACCTCAACTCACTCATAGATGAATCAAAGTGTAATTGGCCTATTGAACCAATACAAGTTATTTTAACAAAAATAAACGGAAAATACTTTACAACCGCAGATATGAACAGTGCATATAACCAAATGCCATTAGATGAACAATCGCGACGTTTAACACAATTTGTTATTGGAAACCAACAATACGAATTCAACCGCTTATTCTATGGAATATCCATAGGACCAGCAGCATTTTCAGCTTTTGTGAGCAAAATTTTTCGACCACTAATACTCAAGAAAAACGCAATCACCTATTTAGACGATGTTTTTATGCAATCACAGACTAAAGAAGAAATGTTCAATGTTTTAGAACAATATCACCAAATACTTCAGAACGAAAATCTGAAGGCCGCCCCTGATAAATCACACTTCTTTTTGACAAGAGTTAAATTCTTAGGACATAACATAGAAAGAAAAACAATCACTCCATTAAAATCACGCATTGACGCTATTCAGAAACTCCAACCACCGACAAATAAAAAGAAAATCCAAGAATTCCTTGGAATGTTAAATTTTTTAAGCAAATATGTTTATAAAATGCAATTATATCTAAGACCATTCTATAATATACTTAGACAACAAAATAATTTTGATGGAATACAGAACATCAAGCACGATTTGAAGAAATAAAGAAACTCTTAACTGAACAAATTTCAAACACAATTCCAGATTCAAATCAACCATTTTATGCAATGTGCGATGCTTCGAACTTTGGCATCGGCGCAGCGTTATTACAATCACATAATGGTACAAACAAAATGAACCTTATATCAGCAAATTCTCGATTATTCACTCAAGCAGAGCTAAGACTCTCAACCCTAATGAGAGAATGTACAGCCATAATCTATACACTTACAGAATATGAATTTCTGATACTTGGATCAAAACATCCAACAGTTCTATTCACAGATCACAAACCAATCATTTTTCTCTTTACACAAAAATCCAACCCAAATCACCGAGTTTACAGATTTCAATTAATTCTAATGAAATTTCCAAACTTACATATAGTTTGGACAGCAGGAAAGAATCTTGCATTACCAGACACATTAAGTCGAAATACACCACCTGAATTACTTACACGTAAAACTACAGTAGAAATACCCAAAAATATAAAATTCTACCTTGCAAAAAACGAAACATCACCCCGACTAGAATGCAAATATGCAGTAAAAACTGACATTGAACAATCACAGATAAATAATCTACAACACTTTCCACTTTATTTAGATTGTCAAAATAACCACTACGAAGTTGATCTACTTGGAACATCAACTTTTAAACCAATTCCATACTCACAATGGATAAAAAATAACACCCAACAAAAAAGAGTAAAACAACACTCGCATAAAAAAGACCTTTTTCCACTAATTGAAAAAGAAAACCTAACTGATAAAATAAATTTATCAGGACCACAAACAAACGATTCAAAATACACAATAAATCAAGTTTTTGACCTCCATGACCCACTTGATGCAATACCCTTATCTAAATTAGAAATAGAAAACATTTTTCTCCCCCCAACAGAAACAATTACAATTTCAACATTGAAACAAAACCAAAATCTTGACCCAGTAATTAGACAACTAAAATCATGGCACAAATATAAAACTAAACCCGTCAAGGCAGATACAACTATTTTAGGAAATAAAACACTCCTCCGATATTTTCGAAAATTCAATAATACAACAATTAACGAAAACACAGACCTTCTAGAATACAAATTAAATGAATCTACAGTTCCCTGTCTCCCTTTAAGTATGATTCTCGTAGCTTTTAATATTTCACATACACAAAATATTAAAGGACACTCTGGATCAGAGAAAACATATTCAAATTTCATACAAAATTTTTATTTTCCAAATGCACCAATTTGGATAAAAGTACTATGCAATGATTGTATAGTATGCCAACTAAATAAACCTTACCCAAATCAAAAACAAATAGCACAAAAACAAGATTTTAAAGGACAAAGTTTATACTTCAACCACCGTATCTCATTTGATACTAAAGGACCAATTTCACCCTCATCAGAAGGAAACTCCTACATTATGGTAATTGTTGACGCATTTACACATTATGTAGCACTTAACCCAGTACCACATTGTAACGCTTATTACGCTTACACAACGCTTTATGAACACTGGATAGCCAAATTTGGACTACCAGAAATTTTAGTTACAGACAACGGTACAGAATTCATAAATAATGAAATCATCACACTATGTCATCTATATAACATCAAACACAAACCACGTACATCTCATGCACCTTGGACAAACGGCTTAGTCGAAGGTATGAACCGTTCACTGCAAGAATATCTTAGATGTATCATCAATGGAAATGATACAAGATATACTGAATGGTCAGCAGATGTAAAACTATTTCCCTTAGCATATAATTCACAAATCACGACAACTCTAGGAATGTCACCATATGAAATGGTTTTTAACCAAAAGCCTTGCAAACCAATAATGTTTACAGCAAATTCTCATAAAAACGCACAAGGTTATTGTCAACCAAATAAAGACTCAATTTGTTATAACCTACCTTTACATACACACGATGAAGATCATTTTCATCACCCACAAATTCTTAAATTAGCCTCCGGTACACACACCGAATGGATTTTAAACAGAGATAAAAAACACAATGAAATTTACCAAAAAGTAACAAAAAAGTTGTTACAAAGGCAAAACATTAATGAACAAATAAATTCACGCTTTACACCAGCCTCCGATTTAAAAATTGGAACATTTGTTTTAATACCCAATTTTAACACTCAAAAAGGAATTTCTAAAAATTACAACCCCTTCGTAAAGGACCATACCAAATAATTGCAAAACCCACTAATGTCACATATAAAATCACCGACTCAGACAAAAAAGAAATCGTTGAACACCGAAATAACCTATTACCTTATTATCCAAAAGAATACGCACTCCGCGAACTAACTCAATTATATTTTTTTACAGGTTTAAAAGTTATTCAAAATGACCCACATACGGAAAATACAACAAAGGAACAAAAAGATTTTCACCTCAAAAACCAAAATACAAAATCAACCACCACAAAAAACAATACAAAAAATCTAGATCAAAATACATCTCAAAAAGAAAGAAAAAATAGAAAAATGACAGAACAAATAATACCCCAAGAACAAATCGACAAATCAGAACATAGAGAGTCTTCACGACTTAGAAATCAACCACGTAAAAATTATAAAATATTCATCCCACAATCTAAAATATTAAAGAAAGTCGAATTTCAAAAACAACTTTAATTTTGTATTTCACAGTCTCAGACCTTTGAAACATTTTGAATTTTCATTTTTCAAAATAACATGCTGACAAACACGCAATGAATCTAGTTCAAATTTAAACCAATAGGATTCATCCAATCCGTCACCTTCTCTAACTTAAACTCAAATCAATTAGACGAACCATATAAAACTCCAGGCATATCTATAACTATAACTTTACGACCTCCAGGTCAAAAATAAGCAAACCACTCCAACTTGACAACTAAAATAAATATCACCATAATATCATAACCCTCCCTTATCTAATAAACCAAAGATCAACAATATTTCCCCAACTCAGACCTCAAATACCCCCCAAACAAATATGTTAAATTAGCCTAAAGTAAAAGAACGACCATTTTAATTAGCCTAAAATATAAAAATCTCAAAAATACCCCAGATCATTTGACAAATGAAAATAAAGACAAAGAAGACCTCCCGATCACCATAAAAATTGCCCCCCCACAATTTTTCACAAAACTCAACCCACTTGTCAAAAAACCAATAAATAATCCGACCACACTTGAAAATTGCCCCAAACAACAAAAAATATTCGATCAAGAAGTCATTTCGTAAATGCTCTTCTCTCAATCAGTCACTATAATTATCACAAACCTCAAACAATTTTTTACGATACTTAAAACTTTTATAATATTTCTTTTTGATATCTTTGAATCTTTTGTAATAATCTTAATCATTTTTTGCAATATTTTTTAAATTCTCTATTCCCTATTTGAACTATACCTCCAACTTTCAAAAGCTATTGACTATATCCACAGGTACGATTCACAAAACTTATCTAAATGATACGAACCATTTTTAGTAGAACCGATATTTTTTTACTATACGTAATTTTTATAACATTTCTATCATCCCTCATCTTGACAATATGCAAATGTATAAAAAAAGCAATCATCACATTCGCCCTAGCAACAATTCTCCTAATTCTTTTTTTAGAAGAATACTATAATAAACATAAACTTTTTCACTAAAAGAATAGACCAAAAAGCTATCAAAAATTGCTACCCAACAGTCACAAAGTCAGTCTTCACCGACATCATCCCAAGATAACCCAACAACACCTTCAACTACCCAAAATCCTCATACATCTACACGAATTTCCTTTCAAGATAACCCATATACTTTTGAAGAACGACACGCACGCTTATCTGAACCACTAGAACCCGTTCAACGGCAAGCACCTTTAAGTGAACCAACATACAATCTATACCCAACACTACCACCAGAACTAAGTAGAATACGACATCCTAGTCAAAACCAAAACACAATCGAAATAAATAGACAAATTATACATCCTCGAAGAAATAGAAATTTTCAAACTCCCCGAGTTCATTTTGAAATACCTCAATCCCCATCACAAAACACTCCAGAAAACCCTACTGGTATCTTACCAGAAACCCCTACACTTCTTTCACAACGTAGCACCTCAAGCCTACCCTCAGATTACTTAGGTTCAACACCAACATCTGAACAAATACGTGAAAATCCCTTCAATCCCCCAAACCAAACATCACAACTACCATATTGGACAACACATTCATTCACACAAGGTGAACCAAATTTAACCAATGACCCAATAGATATTTCTTCAGATACAACATCCTCATCACTACCGGAAACATTATCACTACCATCAACACCATCAATTAGCCAAATTTCACCGACACCTTTTAACTTAAATTTTCCAAATAATCTCGACGCAAGATATCGAGAACAATCATCAACAACTATTCCTTTAAGACTAGATTGCAATACATTCACAGCACCTCCACCATTATTTGGACAACACCCAGAAAGTAACCGACTCCACAACTGGGCACTCAATAGACTACAATATTGTCAAGACATCCACGACGACATTCGTAAACACAATATACAAATACTCCAACAAAATAGTTTACAATTAAAGTTTGAAATCACAGTTAAATTAAACAACATTACTCAACATCCCTATCCATTAAACCCACCAAATATAACAGCTCAATCACTACCACCACCATTTATAACATTTGAAGTAATATATAAATACGACAGATACACCAAAAAGACAATTGGTTACATCACATTTTATAACCCATATTCAGGATTATCATACACATGTATATTCTAAACTTATTAATTTTTCTCCAACTCCTTTTTCTAGTAACCTCAAATCAAAACATAAACCCTTCCCCCCGCACAGGACCACAAGATTTGTTAGTAACACATTACGATTGTGAAGAAAACGAACAAAAAACACTACACAAATATGAAATAAATCAAGTATCACAATGCGAAACAGAACCACAAGCCATAGAAACTACAAATGTAATTGCAACACTTTACTCAAAAGCCCGAGCAACAACAGTTATAGGATATAAATTCACAGCAACATTTTCCGAAAAGAAAGTACATTGTTCACAAGTCTCAAACGGAAATAAAAACCGACTTGACCATGAATCATTCTACCAAAGTAATATCGAACGACTTTTACATCTAAATCCCGAAGATTGTAAAAACGAGTTACTCCGACTAAATATCACAAACACAGATAGAAAGTTAGTATATTTCCAAGTTTTTTCACATTCTGTACATCAAGCAGAACTTGAGAGATATCAAGGACATATAAAATTAGATGAAAAATATCCATATAACGGCGCACACGGACGATTAACCTATGACATGCACGATAAACACTGGATACCACACATCGGTATAAATGACCCATCAAACTGCAAAGCAGACACAAAAAATAAAGGATACCAAGAAATAATGTTTTTCGATTGGAAAATACAACTCGAAAAAATACAATTCACACGCGATTTATCAGACAACACAATGATCTATCAAGGAATTAGATTACCTTGTAAAAACGATCAAGGCTATTGTGACCCTACAACACGAACACAAGCAACAATTGTTTGGTTCCCCGAAGACACATGTACAACATTTCAAGTAGCAAAAATACACGCTCGTATGATAAAATTTCACGAAAAATATTTTATACAGTCCATTCCATATGAACAAGTAAACCCATCACGAAAACAAAGATCTAATTTTAGAAACATACACAATATAGAAAATAAATTGACACGTTTTCAAATATATCAAGAAACAGAACTTGCATGTAAATACAGAAACCCACTTCACAAAACACAATACTCTGAAATATTAATTGAATACGAAAAAGGATTCGACATGACCACTGGAAAAGTAAAAATCGACCCATACGCCACAAGTCACCCTATAAACGAAGGAACATCATATATACCAGTTAATTTTCAAAAAAGTAAAGGTCAACCCGGTGGACATCTAAAGCCCCATGACACTAGAAGCACACGTTTACAAGAACTATCACTAATGAACAGTACATATTTCGGTAATATCCACTATGACATTCACTTAGATATGAAACTAGACTACACGATTAGCCGAATTTTTCAAGAAATGTCACTCTCCGAATTAGAAACACTACAACAACTATGCGAATTAGAAAGAACACAAATATTACAATCACTTGCACTAGCAGTATTAAAAATACCCTACGCAGGATATTTACTATCAGGAAATAGATCAAATTTTTTAGACTACGAAGGAAACATTTTATGGTTTTATACTTGTACCAAAAAAGTATCACCACTATACATTTTTGAAGACAAACGATGCTATAAAAGAATCCCTGTCTTTTATAAGAATAAAGTACATTTCGTTGACACACTTTCAAGAAGAACCTATTTCTGGGATACCGCAGTCCCATGTGGATCAGAAAATAGCCACAATGTAGTACAACTAAACCCTGATGAAGATAAATATTACCTTCTCACCCCATATCCCACATTAATGCAATCACTCAAAAAATTTTCACCAGAAAGCATTCGCGCTATTGCTCGAAACCCAAATATAGACTTACAATCAATAGGAATATACTCAAAATCAGATATTCAACATCACATTAGAACACAACAATTCCAAGAATTATTAACACAAATGGACACAATACAAAGACAATCAATTGACCAAAACTTACGCAAACTTGCCGAAACCGCAGGATTTGCAGACATCTATACGCAAGACTATAGCGGATATTTTAAAGACATTAAAGATTATATATATCTAAACGGTGAAAAATACCGTCCCCAAGATATATCACCTACTAATATTTTTAGCTTTGTTACACTCAAAAATGAAATTCTTGATTTTCTAGGATGGCCCTACTACATCTTAGAAAAACTGACTATTTTATACGCAATGTTTAACTTTATTGGATTTCTTTTTTCACTCTTAAAAGGAATCTACAACACATGTGCTATACACACACAAGTAAACAGACAAGCAAGTGTAGCACGCATACTATTTGCAGGATTTTTCGGAATTTTTTCTACATCAATAAACAAAATTCTTTTAGACGCACAAATAAAAGAATACAACACAAAAATAGCAACAAGACAGAGCACATACGACGAAGAACATAACAATGTAGACACAACGCCAACAGCACCACAGTTACCACCCCTACCACATAACCATCCATTATCCCTAGTCCCACGTAATTTTCGAAATTTAGCAATAACACATAATCCAAATTTTAGACCAACCATATCACAAAGTCCCATCCAACATATAATGACACACCACTCATGAAAATACTTATGAACAAATTATAGAACAACCCCATACCACCGCTTTTCAGTCTCAAAATAATAATTTTTTTAGCCCACGATGAGCCGACAACTTGGATCCCTACACCGTTCAAATTCCCATCCAACCAACCTCACTACTCCAATTACAATAATACCACTTTTTGCTTTCCCACCACCCGATTTCCCAACCAGTAATGTAACATCAGGCATGAATTCCGATACTAATTCACACATCTCAGTTTTATACTCCACCTCACAACTCAATAACCCAAATATTGAAACCCCCGATGAATTTGCCGACTCTGAACCATCTCCATCCAATAATTTTCACACCAACCCCTCAATTTTTTCCCAACCCCCTTTTCAACCAATACTACCAAATAACCCTGTCCTCACCAATTCTACACCCTCTTATGCTTCCCAAGTCACTCCAACCTATTCTTCCCTTCATTCAGACCGATCATCCAATTCTCCAGATACCCCCCAAATCTCCCCAGAACTAGATAATTTTATTACCTTACAACAACAACCCTACCACCTTGACACCCCCACCATAAACCAAATTTCATCCACAATAGATTCATCCAACCCTCCTACCCCTACACCCTCTTCAATTTATACCGAATCATTAGCACCATCATCCACATCTACTGAATCTTCACTCAGCACTAATAGAGCTTACCGCACTTTTAAAAGAAAGTTCCCCAACCATCCTTTCCCAGCAAAACCAGGAACAGCCCGTGAATATATAAATCATCCAAATCACACTAACACAAAAGAATTTTTGGCTATCACCTTACCCTCATTTCCACAATACACCTTAAACACCCCTCACGATACTAACGAAACACGTAGCTTTGTAGACGAACACGTTTTAATGCCTACCCTTCCTTGGACCTCATATTATCATTTTACTAATCCCCTTTGCTTACCTTTATCTAACACTCACATCGATATAGAACGAAATAAGGACATGCTATATATATCGACTCACTACACCACTAACACCTAGACAATTTACTTACATAGGATATAAAAAATCACTAAAAACATACACTGCACCCCGAGCTAACGAATATACGCTAGAATATTACGATCATAACATCATCAGAACTAACCAAGATCAGTTCTTAGACGATGACCGCTTCGCTAACCCACAAATCACAGAAAAATTTTTCATTAAAACACCATATGTATTTACACTCAATATATTTGATCGCAAATTTGACCACATCATCTCAGAAGCACTAACAGACACGCAAGCCTACGAAAGTTTTAAAGAACGCTTCCAAATATTTTCACTAACCTTTCATTTCCTTGCACCACATGAAAGAGATTTGCACTGCTCACACAATATTATGTTGCGCACTAAACAAACTCACACATATACATATTATCGTTTTATCGAAAATCACTTCGACCTACACACTCCCTCCAGACAACCACACCACCGTTTCCAATTCATCAATTCCAAATACACCTCACCATTCTTTCTTAACTTCACATATTGCATTAAAGATACTAACCTTCATGGTATTCTTCGAAATTATGATCCCATAACCCAAATGTATATTTTTTGTCCCATCACCAAGACCTTCAACGCAGAAGAATCCCGACCCTTCCTTCTCCCACACGAATTTGTTCAACCTATAGAAATCCCCATTTTAGAATTCATCCACAACACTAAATTCAATCACAAATTATATAATCTAATCCAAAACACACCTTATGAGTTTGCAGTTGGCACTGAAGAACTAACCACCATTAAAGCACTTCAATTGCTTTGGCCACTGCTTCAAACTAAAAATATCATCCGCATCTTAGCTAAATTACTAACAACTTCAGATCTCATCCACGACATCTTCCCCCACGGTTTCTTCCCCGACGACTAACAGGTAAGTATGAATTATACATATTATTAACTAATTAAAATAAAAATTAGAAACTAACCATTCTTTATCCAAGTCTTCTTTAGAATTTTAGCCTTCATCCAACGATCATCTGAAAAATTCACAAACGAAAAATAAAAAATAGAAAACTTCTTCAAAACTGTTTAAAACTCTATTAATTTTTTGCACCAACAATTAAATAAATATAATACCAATGCAGTAATTTAATTTATAAATTTTTTCCCCACAAGCAGTAAATCTACTAATGATGAAAATTTGTAACTTAATTTTTCCCAACAAATAGCAGTAAAATTTGAATTTCTATGTAATAAATTGATAAAACGAAAATGCAGTACTAACCTTTTGATATTTCCATTCATTCGCACAAAAATCCTATCCACACTCGCACAGCTCGCCCACGAAGAATTGTTTAAAATAATGAATTTCAGTTTCAAGCTTTCACACTCAACAACTCTAACATAAGATAACACGTTTCAAACTTTCCTTTAACCCGGTTGGAAAGGAATTATATACTAAACAACACTAACCAACGCAGCTTACTAAACACCACAAATCATAGAATAACAGCATGACTAAGAAAAGGAAACCAACGGTACCCAAACCGGATTAACCCAGTTTAAAACTGGATAATTTATTCTTTTGAAGACTATTATAAAGTCTAAGAAAGAAATAATAAAACACAAAAAAGTCGAAAGACAAACCCATACCACAAACAATTTGATTTTTGAAAAAAGGACACAACCAACAAAACATAAGAAAAACCACAACAAACCTAACATAAAACGTTGTCACATAACAGGACCTCTCGCAAAAACCGCATGCAATCATACTCCCACTCCTGGCCTAACCCACCAGAAGAGGACGTCCCGAGCATGCTCTATAGCCGGCCTAACCCACCGTGCTACATCCACGCTTTGTGACCACACTCCTATTTTTAATAAGAGCTACTCAAGGGTGAGTAACTCTTCAAAATAACTGAACTAAAACAAAAGCTTTTGTGAAAACAACTAACCAAAATCATAATTAAAAAACATTAAACTAATAAAAGTTTTATAAAATGTAAATTATATTATGCAATATATAGATCAGCATACAACACCAAGGACGAACATCCAAAGACAAAACGACCCCACTACACTCGAAAAAGAATGGCCAACCACAATCGATATGCCGCTCACAAACACAACTCAAAGGATTTAGAGAACGACTTGACTTCGCAGAAAAGGACTTCATTGAACTAGACCAATGACCACCTCGATGTTCAAGTATACGTACAGATCCGAGTAACCAGGCATCCCCTCCACGCACAATCTCCACGCCATTCCCAGACAAGATCAAACACAAAGAAGTTCTCATCAATGAAACAGAAAAACCTGACATAGCCAACCATTCTGAAATCAGATTTGAGTTTGTTGCGAAAACCCAGTCGTTGTCATGAGAAGACACAACGATTGAACCTGGAACTTCTCTAACAAGAGAACCCAGAAGAAATATGATGTTCGCCAAATACCAACGTCCATCATCTATCCTTTGAATTACAGAAAGACTATTCTAAAAAAATCTGTAAAACCCGGATGGGTGGAACCTGATCTAAACTACATTTTATGATTGGATAAATTAGATATTTTACCAATGTAAAGTATTTAATATTAACCAATCATGATCCATCTGACTAACAATCCACTTATTTCTAAGTGCTGAAATTACTTGTAATTTCAGCACCAGAGAGATTTGAATTTAACTTAGAAATTAGTTGACTCTCCAAGAAGACTTCAGCTGCCGCAATAAACCAGTATACCCTAGATCTATTGAGCCTAGCAGAGACTAGTTAAACAACCTGAGACTAGATAGTATAAGAGTAAGATTAGGATCGGTATTAGACTAAGAAGTTGCACGAATCTATCCGGCCGAAAATAAGATAGCGTGACGAGCAGACATTGTACCCTATCCGAAATTACTCTATGAGTTATACACTTCGGTCCTAACTCAATTTGGCAGAGGATCTTTAATTAAATGAAAAAATCTTAACACAAATACACGCAAAACAATTATAAAAATAGATGTAAGTTTGGCGGAAGTAGGAGAATTTATTAGCTCATCTAATTTGTTGCAATGTTAACCGTTGTTGGAACATTCTGTGCTACTACCTTGGTCAAAAAGTCGACAAGAGCGAAGATTGGCCCTGTGGTCCCTACTGATTTGCACATCTGCCGCAACACCACTTGAGAAGCTCTGTTGCGGGATCGCTTCCCATTCGATTGCGTTATGGTATTTTTTGCAGTAGCACGAAGTCAACGGAGCCACATACTTCTCCTTTCGGGCCTGAAACATACGAGTGTGATCAAACCAGCCGAAGAATAAAACGAATCGAAAACTAGCAGAAAATGTAAACCACTCAAAATGTGCGTCTTTTATATTGAAATTGGCAAGATTGTCGTGATTGTTAGTTAAATGTTCCTCGATTATTATATAACAACTCAGTAAGTTTTGGCTGGTTTATATGGTAGCTGGCTTATCCTTCGGTGGGTTTATACTCAAATGTATAGGGCGCTCGAAAAGGTTTGAGCCCCAAAATATCAACTGAAAAATTTTTTCAATCGCCTTTGTTCAATCTTTAAAAAAACATGATTTTTGCAGTAATAAGCCAGGTACCGAAACACCCAACTACTAAGATTATTGAAAATTGTTAAGGTTATCATCAAAAAAACTTGAAAATATAATTTGATCTAAGGCAGGGGCGGATTTAGGGGGGGGGGCGGACGCCCTTCCCCCTCAGGGATTCGACCCCCTGCCGACCCAAAGGGTCCCCCCTTTGATACTTTTTAAGAAATCCATTTTTGGCCGACCGACCCTAAAAATTTTCTAAAGGCGCCTTTGGCGCCAATATATACTACTTTTGAGGGGGGAGCGCGCGCCGAAAAAACGCAATTTTTTGGTCAAAATTTTCCCAAAAGTGCCTAACAACGCCTTTTTTGACCAGTTTTTTCAAAATTTTGCCTGCGGCGCAAAAAATTTGGCCAAAATAGGGACAAAACCGTGCTTTGGGAGAGCTCGAAAAAAAATCAATTTGATCGACCAAAAAAAAAAGGTCGTCAAAATTTTCGACAATTTTTTGAAAATCCGCCCCCCCCCTCGAGAAAATCCTAGAGCCGCCCTGATCTAAGGGAAAAATTGTTGCTTTTAAAAATCAACTGTCACTATTGTTATTGTTGTGGTTTTCTATATCTTTATCAATAAATAATAACTATGCTCAAAATTCTTCTAGCATCATAGTATCTATGCAGATCTCAATAACTTATAAAATTGCAATAGGATTGAGGCTAAAATTTATAGCTTTTACCTTAGCTCGTCTATTCTGGAACCACACTTGGATTTTGGAGTCTGTCAAGCCAGTTGCGGCAACCAGTTCATTCCGGGCAGAAGAGTCTGGGTAGTGACTTTCTTCGAACAACTTTTCCAGGGCACAGATTTGGTCTTCGGAAAACTGCGTGCGAGTTCGCTTGTAGTTTCGCATTGTTTAGAATTTCTAATTTTCCGAAAGTGCGACAAATTCGTAATTTGGGTTAAGGTCGCCGGGTCAAACTTTAAATAAAATGGAGTACGGTCAAAAAGTAGACATATGTCTTAAAGTAGACAAGTCGTAAGCCAATCGCAATCGAGATAAGAAAACAAACGTACGGAGTATTTTCTTTTCTCTATTCTGATTGGCTTGCGACGTGTCTACTTTATGACATATCTGATTTTTTCTACGTAATCGGATAAAACCTACCCTCTGTTATCAAGTTCGCTTTACGACGTTGGTACGACTACGGCGTTGAGTATATTGCGAGTTGTCGTTTGTTGCGAGTTTTCGTTTTATGGATTCACACTCAGCATACGTTTCGTGCCGACAAAGCAGAGAAAACAGAATACGATGCAAAAAATTTGACCGATCATAAAATAGACACGTCGTGATCCAATCAGAATCGAGAAAAGAAAATATTTGGTGGACGCTTGTTTTCTTATCTCGATTCTGATTGGCTTACGACGTGATTGGTTTGCAAGATTTTGTCTGCTCAGTGACTTGTCTAATTTTTGACCGCATTCCAAGCAAGCGGTACCTTCTTGCCAATAACTTGTTACGAATTGTTGCTTGTTACGAATTGTCGCCTGTTACGAATAGCCTTCCAGGCTTTTACGGGATCGCGTCTGAAATTTGATCAGTTTTCAGTCCGTCTTGTAATTAATTATTTTTCCTTGAGGCTTCTGGAGTTTGTCTTCAATCATCTCATTTCCCCGTGTGAACAATTAACCTGGGAATATTCGTTCGGATTGGTTTCAAAACATTAAATGCCATGTTTTTATAAATGAAAATGTATAAGAACTTTTTATATTGGATTGTTTTAACTTGGTCTATTGAAGAGGAAGTTGTTACTTTGATCCAGTAAAATTTTCGAAAAAGAAATGTGAATTTAATATCTGACATCTATCTTAGATTCAGAGATTTTCTCGTGGGGAGGGGGGGGGGTAATTTTCAAGTTTTTTTTCGAATTTTTGACCTTTTTTCACGTCGACAAATTTGATTTTCTGAGCGGTCCTAGACCATTATAAAGAATCTATATTACCATTAGTTTTGCGCCGCAGACACACTTTTGAAAAAAAAAATAGGTCCAAATAGCCGTTTTTTGGAGACTTTTTACCAAAAAATGGGTTTTTCGGCCGGCGCTCAATCAAAATTAGTATATATTGGCGTCGAAGGGTCGGTTCCACCTAAAATGGATGTCATAGAAAATACTAAAGGGGGGACCCTTTGGTTGGTGATGGGGTCGAATCCCTGGGCTTTGAAGCGGAAGTTTTACTATGAAACAGCGTTTTCTTTCATTTATGACTTTTTCTGCTTTGAGGTTTGAATTTTTTCCTGCAGCAGATGCGGACCAAAATTACTCTAGAGAATCAGAGGATTTCTGAAATCGGCCATTTTTGTACACTTTTTTTAAAGGCTTCAACCAAAAAATATAGTTTTTTTGCTGTCTTCTCAAAACTACTATAAATTGTGCCTGAGGCTCCTCTAGAATAATTCAAGGAATAGAGGGCCAAAATGAATGCCCTCCGGAGGACTTTCACAAGGGGAGTACCGCCCCTGTATCATCTACTTGTTTGTAGGCTTTTTAAAAAGTAACTGCTATTTTTAACATGGCAAACTGGACCAAATATCGTTTCGCATTTTGGTTCCATCTATTTAACATCTGCAATCACCAGCGGATTTAGGGCGGGGG
>NC_087069.1:31769709-31896304 GCF_963678635.1 Symsagittifera roscoffensis | reverse complement strand
TCCAGAAGTGTCAGCCGGACATTTCATTCACGGCCCCCAAATCATAGTAGATATTTATCATGGGAGTAATTTGAGCGAAGAGATTGAGAGAGCAAAACGACAATCGATCGATATTGCTAATGAAGTTATAAGAAAGAGTTCACTAAAAGCAGACACTCCAGTTATTTATTTGGTGTCTCCAGATCGCACTCGATGTAAGAAACGTCTGATTTATTAACCAAAAACTGAATGACAGAAGCCATTTTGAATCTACTTAACAATCTCCCCCCCCCCCCCCCCTATGGTACCTACTTAAGAATCTCCACCCCTCTAAATTAATACAGTAAATTAGCACTGAGCTTTCTATTAAGAATTCTAATTTTGCTGCATTCTGATTGGTCGAAAAATCGACCATTTTGACCTACTTAACAATCTGCCCCCTTTCTTGAAAGGGGTGGAAATTGTTATGTAGATCCGCAATTTTAAATGTCTACTTTTGAGAAATTTCTTCCAACAAAAACACTTTTCTCAAAGGTATTACAATTATTTTTCATCATCCTGAACTGTTTAATTTGAATTAAATCTATGGAAATTTACCTTTTAGCACCTTAAGACTTAAAAAAAAATTGCACTATCTTAAGAGAACTTCACCTTAACTTATAGCTATAAATATATTTATAAATACCTTGAAGTTTAAAGTGTATCATCCTTAAAGCACTGCATCAAGAAAATTTTATCAGTAAATGTATTTTTTTGATGCCGCATATAAACAGAACTTCCATCAATTTGTATTTTGGAAAAAAAAATTTCACTTGAAAAAATGCTTGTCATAGGATTTTCTCCTTGAAAATTGTATTATACGCATGCTTTCCATAGATTCCATATTTGAAATTGTGGGATAGACAATTTCTTGATTGGACGTCAACCCGGAGGGGCAGTTAGGTTAAATGTCTAGAGAGAAACTACGGCAATCAAGCTCCGTTTTATGAAAAAAAAAATGAAAAAAAAGTAGCAGTTAATAGCGTTTACTAAATAAAAAAGTGTTCAGTCAGGCATTCAGTTTTATTTCTTCGAAACTTCAGATTCTACAGAAGACGTCGATTCTCGGCTTCTTAGAGCTCAGAGCAAAATGACCAAAAATCTTGAGTCTCCTCTCATGCCTTCATCCGAGTTCCCGGCCTGTATTTTTATCTGGACCATTGAGGAGCCAGAAAACCAGGAACTTCTCAGAAAACTTGTGTCGCACCTCTTCAATATTATATCGAGGGTACGCGTTTACTGCAGAATAGTTTTCTTTCTCAACGACACGCAAGCAAACACAGATTTTGATGGAGTTATTCGATCATATCTACCACACGCCAAAATCAGGGACCGAGGCTATTTTGATTCTTAAGATATTAACTCGTCAACTTTTAGTCGGAGCAGTTTTACAATGGGTTTGAGAACTATTAAAGTAAAGCATGTAATAAACTTGCGAGCAATAATGCATATATTGTATTCATTTTCATTTTAGTCAATTGTAGGTGGATGTTTAAAAAACAGCCACCAACAAACTGCCATATATCCTGAAGCCAAAAACACCTCAAATTTACGCAAAATACATTAAAACTACGTAACAAGTGCATAAAAATAGTGACTATGTGTTGTTGTGTTGCAGATTGATATTATTTTTTGGCTTGCTGGAATGGAAATGTTTTTTTTTCTCGGTTTAGAGGCCTTTCGGATTGTTGGCCTACCGCTCAATTTTAGTTGCAACTAAAGTTTGTTTTTGTAAATATAATGTTCTTCAGATAAAATTTTATTCATTAATTCGAAAATTACGCTTCTATGCGGTGCATTCAGTCATACCAAGCTAATTTTGATAGAGTTAACTTGACTAAAAAACGCAAAACTTTATTAAGTTTTGCATTATCTAACCAACTTTTTAAGTGAAATCCAAAACCGAAATGGGGAGGGTTTAATTAGGATTCCATAAAAGAGGGTTAGCAATGTTTCTTAAAACTTAGCTTTTTTCAGTCGCAGTCTACCTGGTTCGAGATGCTCAATTTGTTTTTTCACCGTCTAGGCTAAAATTGGGTATGTTTTGACCGCCTTGACCCAAGGCCGGTCTGTTTTAATTTTCTCGGTGGAAAAAAAATGAGCTCGGCTTTGCTCGACCCTAGTGAGATTTGTTTGGAACGTCTCGATCGAATTCGGATATGTGTTGATTTTCAATAAACATGAGTTATTCCAAATTTAAAGTTATAAAGTAAAATCTCGGGATGATTTTTTTTATCAAATGAGATTTTTAGTTTATGAGTTTTTTGCAATTTCGATTTTTTTGTAGAGATAAAGTTTTTGATTTTTTCCATCTTATGCATACTCTGATTTTCAATATAGGTCGAAAACGCTAGAAAAATAGTTGAAACTCAAAAAATATGTATGCCAGTTTCTGATCGGTATGTTTCGACCGCGCTACAGGGTATAGCTCGACCGTGCTCGAGGTGTGCTATGTCCGTGCTCGAAGTTTGCTTCAATCGTGCTCTCAGTTTATTTCGACCGTGTTCGAAGTAAGTTCGACCGTTCTCAAGGTATGTTTGACCGTGCTCGAGGTGTCCTATGTCCGTGCTCGAAGTTTGCTTCGATCGTGCTCTTAGTTTATTTTGGCCGTGTTCGAAGTAAGTTTCGACCGTTCTCAAGGTATGTTTGACCGTGCTTGAAGTATATTTCGACCATGCTCGAGGTATAATTCGACCGTGCTCGAGGTGTCTTTCGAGCGTGCTCGAAGAATCTTTCGACCGTGCTCGAGGTGTCTTGCGGCCTCGCTTGAGGTATCTTTCGACCGTGCTCGAAGTAAGTTTTGACAGTGCTCGAATTATGTTTCGATTGCTCTCGAGGTATGTTTCGACCGTGCTCGAAATATGTTTCGACCGTGCTCGAGGCAAGTTTTGACCGTGCTCGAAGAATGGTTTTACCTTGCTCGCGGCATGTTTCGAATTTGCGGTACCCAGACCTCTGTCTCGACTATTCTTTTTTAGTCGAGCACTGACATGTGTTCGACTTTGAAAGGGCACCATCTAATACTTGAATTTTGACAGGGCTAACATGGATTCACCGAAATGTTTTCTCGTGAATTTATTTTTTCCACAAGTTCATATATGTGGGTTGCACAAAAGAATACATATACATTCGGGGTGTGACTTCCCAGGCATTGAAATAATTTGAAACGGAAACCATGCTCACTTACCCCGCTTAAACAGTCAAATCCAATTTGGTTTTAATTTGATTGAAAACTTAAGTTGCATAACGAGGCCACACTGTGCACTAGATAGGCGTATAATTTTGTGTATGTATATTTCTTGATTCCAGCAACAAGTGTTTAGGCATGTTCCAAAATGTAAGTGTGAATCACTTACAATTTTTCGTGGACCCCGATTACAAATACGTGAAATGTAAATTTTGTCGGCAGGTTAGTTTTGTTGCGGATTCCATAACGAGCAAATAAAATTAGTTGTTCCGGATTCCGCAAGTATAAGCCAATTCCTCAAATTTAAGTGGATTCTGCTAATGTGAGCGGATTTTGCTTACATATTGCTGATCTGCTTACGATTTGCGGATTCCACTTACAATTGCGAATTTCATGACCGCTTAAGTTCACTAAACACGCATAATGACTATTTGTTCATGGATTCCACAAACTGTTCCGGATTCCGCAAAATTTGAAGCAATACAGTGTTTTAGCTAATTGTCCAAACAGCAAATAAGATCAAAGAAAAGTTGCAATGTTGCGGAATCATTTACAATTCACAAAATGCATAGTTTGGTTCCACAATGTGTTTGATGAACAATAACTTTACAATTAATTTTTGAACTGAGTTGGATAAAATGAGTAACCCAATAACCTAACTTTTCATCGTCTAGAATTAATTTCAGAACAGTTTGGGTCATTTCGAAACTCTAATTCAAAACTGTTGGTGTCATCAAAAATAGTAGTTCTTCACTTTTCATTCTTGATAAGCATTGTTTAACAAAATTTTTATAAATATAAAAGTATTTATCCGTATTTATCTCAAATTAAAAAAAGCTTCAATTGTATTTTTAATCAATAATTTACCGACAATATTTTGCGAACGAATTTTTGAGCGACTGTGATACTTTATAAATGTATTTTGAGAAATTAATTGAAAATCTCGGCAGCTTTGGAAAGAAAATTGAAACAAAATTATACTTAGTTTTTTGCTTGCCCCAAGAATTTAGGCCGAATTGAGTGAATAATCTGTAAATCGCTGAGACCAAAAACACTGCATAGACCAAAAATCTATATTTTACAAATTAAAAAATAGCCTGCTCATTTACAAAAATAATAGTAGCGCCTATTGAGCCAATTATTATTTATTACGTGTCACACCTCTTGGCATTTGATTGCATGGTCTCATGTTTTCAGATGTTTGGGCGGAGCTGTTTTGTTTAGACTATTGACCATCATTCAATTGCTTCCAAAGGTTACACGTAAGACGTTACAAAGAAGCATCAAAGCATCAATATTGCAACTTTGAAAATTGTAATACATATACATACATTTTCAGAGAGGGTGAGTTTTTTTTTGCTCCGGGTAGCTTTTTTATTCAATCAAATTTTGACACTCTAGCTAGGCATATTTGACTAATTTTTTCAATTTATCTGAAATCTATTGTTTTCTTGCGTTCGATTTAACAAAGTTTTTAGCTAGTATTTATAAACCAATTATATTACTGATAAAACTATCCCTAAAAATATTACTAACTAACCAATCATATTCCATCACTAACACTGACAATTATTTGTAGTGCTGAAACTACTTGTAGTTTCAGCAACACAACAGTTTGAATCATTCTTTGACTACAGTTGTTCTCCTTTTGGCTAAGGTCTAAACCTAACAAGCAAATACCAGTATACGAAAGATCTATTGAAACTAGGAGATATAAGAATAAGATTAAGATTGGTACTAGACTCAAAAGTTGCATGAATCTATCCGGCCGAAAATAAGATAGCGTGACGAACAGACGGTGAAACTTATCTGAAATTGTTCTATGAGAAATCTATGTCTGACTTATAACTCATCACCAAAAGTCTCGAACAAAACCCCAACTAACTTAGATTTAGCAAATTAGAAATAGAAAATAGACATTTGCAAAATTGCAGAAAAGTTAGATGAAATAGACAATTTATTAGAAATGTCTGGACGTCTCATTAAACCTACGCCAAAATTTCAAATAAAACGAGAAATGCCAGGTATTGAACAAAGAACTAGATCACGACGCGAACATCAATTGAACAACTGACCAAGTTACTACATGATAAGAGTATATGTTTTCAGAATACTCTATGCAGTTACTTTAAATTTTCATATATTGACATGAAAACTATTTAATTTAAGGAATAGTTTAACATCTTCAATAAACCTCTTCGTGCTTTATGGTCATATTATATAACAATTAAAACGACTGATAAAAAGATACTCAAATCGTTCCTTTCATGAAAAAATCTGCAGTACAATAATTTTGAAAACTTTTGTTCAAGTCAGAAACTAATTGAATAAAAAAGACAAAAAACATTAAAAAGAAAAATTTAAAATTATTTTTAAAAACATAAAAAATGTCTTGCTTCTCAAAAAAACTTTTTTCCTTCATCTTCGCTTAATCGCCTAAAACATAATTTAAAATTAACAAACATCATTTAAAATTTAAACCCCAAAAACAATTTTAAATCTATAATTTTCAAATAGTTTAAACCTTCTAATTAAAAAATTTATCAATGCCTAACCTTGCCTTTAAATTAAACTCCTTTTAAAAACAGATCTTAACAGTTTTCCTGGATCTTCAAGTTTAAACTTAATTTAAAGTTTTGTTTCACTTAAAGTATCTGATTATCAAGGCTTCCCTTGAATCAATCAGAACAACTTTGTTCTCCCCACCTCAAAATTTAAAGTGTATAACGACCTCAAACGTCGATTCCTTCTCCAACCCTTATCAAAAATCCAGGACTTATAGAATTTTTAGAAAAACTAATCATTATAATAAGATAAGTAGTGAAGTAATTCGTTTACTCATCCTTGAGCCCTTCCTCTTAGCTGACCCAGGCTAAAACAATTAAAATATCAGTAAGCTCTAAAATAGTACTTAAAGGTTTATTTGCGTTCTCATTATACGTATTATACCTGAATCTTGTGGATTGAATTACAATTCTCCAACCCTTGATCAGAAATCAAACCCCTAAGTAAATTTAAGTAAGTTTCTCTTACAATAAAACTTAGCCATGAGAAAGTAAACATCATTCTAACGAATCGATATACTCTCTCCAACCCGTCAACTTCGACAATCTATGCCCCAAGTTAAGATAACTTCACAACAACCGTAAGAACTGACATAACATTATTTTAACGAAACCTTATACTCTCTCTCTTCGACCCATCAACTTCGACAATATATGCCCCTAATGAAGATAACCGCTCAACAACCGTAAGAAGTAACAAAGTAACAGTTAAAGTCATAACATTCTAACCTCTGAATTTTGCATCCATCATCCAAAACCTTATGCCAAGAGATAGTTATTGTTTGTGCAATAAACAAACAATAATACTCCATTTTGCTTAATTAAAGACGAAAGATACGATATTGTAACTACACCACATTAACTAACAATAGAAATTGGATGGGGCCCTTTCATTGCGCCTAAAAAACAACAAGTGGTTTTTTTTCTGGAACTTCTGGAAGTTCCATCCTTACGCTGGAGGAAGGAAAACAGCAAGCTGATCCAGATTTCCCACTGCTCTTTGCTGAAACAAAACAGACGCTAGTAAAAAAGCATGAATGCAAAATAAAAGTTTGGTATTTAGATAAGGGAAACCTAGCCGACGACTATGAGATAGTGCTCCGATACCTTAAAAAAACTGAAATCTGAAAATGACCAAACACAGAGAAACGTGAGCTATATTTTCTAGAACAGACCACAGGTACAAAGTGTAGTACAATGAAAGGTTAATTTCAGAAACTATGCCTTTAAAAATCGAATTTGAGTATAAACTTGTAATTATGGGCTCCCCTATAAGCGAATACAGGCGAAAAGAACTGCCTAATCAAACAATGGCTGAGCTGGAAAAAGTGTCTTAGTTTGTCGATAAGCTGGATGCACATTAGCGTTTTTCACTCATAAGAAATTGACTTAGCATGCCGAAACTCCCGTATTTTTTGCGTACAAGTCCTTGTTTTTGCAATATGATTTTTTGGACAAATGCGATCAAGTTTTAGGAAACTATTTCTGCAAGTTAACAAATGGAAAAATGAAATATAATCAACTTTTGCAAACAGTTCTCCGGCAGCCAAAGGTTGCTTGAGTGTTTCCTCCGCTCGCCTACTAGCTTTACCTCTTGCTCTTTTTTAGCCTCAGCAGTAGGAGTGAAAGCTAGCTTAATGGATTTTTTTTGTTTTGGAGCACGCGGATGGAACATATAATGATGCATTAGCAGTTTGGTTTGGTTCAGCAAAACGTGAAGTAGCTCCGAAAAACGACAACCAAAAAATTGGACGGCGACCATTTTGATAAAGAAATTGCCTAAAAGAAATTGAAATTGAAACCTACTGATGTTAAAAAGCTCAAGGCTCACCAGGATACGTTCGGATCGCAATGGTTGGTTGTCATACGTGTAAAAATTTAAGGTTGAAATTATCGAATCATCAGCCTAGAATTGCTGTTGGACTCCGCCACATATTTGTATGGATTATAAATGCGACAGATGTCCATAAATTAAACAGATCCACAACTTGTAGAGAGCAAAAATAAGACAGCGGAAAAGATTTAACCGAAGATTGATGGCTCGGCCTAAAGTTTAGGGAGATTCTCTAGGCATTCAAACTTGAATGCCCTTATAAAAACAGTCTCACTTCCACTCACATTACTTTTGTTTTAGAACCACGACACCTCCACAGGACAGATAAGAAGCGATCAGACGAATTGACGCTCGTCTCATGGGCTGTTGGTAGGCAGCTTCTGTGAGATGTTAAGGTATTTGACTACCTTGCATTAATAGAATACGCGCCGGTTCGGTTTGCAAACCCGGATTGGCTGCGGACGAGGCTGAAGATCAAAAATCTAACAAATATAGAGATTAAATTAATGATGGGTACATTTTTGAATCAATAGTTTTTTAAGCTCAGGATGACGCCGGCCCTGTCTCTGATATTTTTTTAAAGTAAGCTTTAAAAAAAACCGGGAATGCGAGACAAGACTTGACGATTTGAGAAAAAGACCGAGACTTGTTTTCTGGAGACCACGAAACCTATGACAAATTGCAGACTTTCAATCAAAATTTCGAATTCGTTTCTTGAAATTTTTTGTTTGGAGGATTTGAATTGGTATAAAAAAATTGCGCCTTTTTCAAATTTTTTTTGGATGTCGATAAAGAAAAAATTCCCGCAATACCGCAATTAGCACAGCCGCTATGATTACTTTTGCAAAGTTACCTGAAACTAGAAACAAATCAATTCATAAGCTGTATCAGTTATGTTTTATAAATGGCCATCCTTCGGATTACAAGCGCTGCTTAAAGTGCAAAGCTGAAATTAAATACAAAGGTTCAAACAATTCTGGCTTGCACAAGCATCACGATGCCTGTGTAAATACGAAAAGTCCGACTAACAATGTTTTCGTCAGATTTGCAAAATTTTCAGAGGTAGATGATGTGGGAAAAAGGCCGAAAAGTGTAGCCAGGTTAGTTTATGAGGACAATAGTTTCAACGTGAAGGTTAAAGTTTTGGAGAAATTGCAAAGTTATTACGTAAAGATAGGATTTGATAAGGTTACTTGCCACTCGGTACACAGCTCCTTAAATGCGCAGTACCAAACTAGCATTGATTTGGTGAAAAACTTTACTATTAAGAGGAAAAAAAGAGATCTCCTTTGCATATTGTTAAACAGATCCACAACTTGTAGAGAGCAAAAATAAGACAGCGGAAAAGATTTAACCGAAGATTGATGGCTCGGCCTAAAGTTTAGGGAGATTCTCTAGGCATTCAAACTTGAATGCCCTTATAAAAACAGTCTCACTTCCACTCACATTACTTTTGTTTTAGAACCACGACACCTCCACAGGACAGATAAGAAGCGATCAGACGAATTGACGCTCGTCTCATGGGCTGTTGGTAGGCAGCTTCTGTGAGATGTTAAGGTATTTGACTACCTTGCATTAATAGAATACGCGCCGGTTCGGTTTGCAAACCCGGATTGGCTGCGGACGAGGCTGAAGATCAAAAATCTAACAAATATAGAGATTAAATTAATGATGGGTACATTTTTGAATCAATAGTTTTTTAAGCTCAGGATGACGCCGGCCCTGTCTCTGATATTTTTTTAAAGTAAGCTTTAAAAAAAACCGGGAATGCGAGACAAGACTTGACGATTTGAGAAAAAGACCGAGACTTGTTTTCTGGAGACCACGAAACCTATGACAAATTGCAGACTTTCAATCAAAATTTCGAATTCGTTTCTTGAAATTTTTTGTTTGGAGGATTTGAATTGGTATAAAAAAATTGCGCCTTTTTCAAATTTTTTTTGGATGTCGATAAAGAAAAAATTCCCGCAATACCGCAATTAGCACAGCCGCTATGATTACTTTTGCAAAGTTACCTGAAACTAGAAACAAATCAATTCATAAGCTGTATCAGTTATGTTTTATAAATGGCCATCCTTCGGATTACAAGCGCTGCTTAAAGTGCAAAGCTGAAATTAAATACAAAGGTTCAAACAATTCTGGCTTGCACAAGCATCACGATGCCTGTGTAAATACGAAAAGTCCGACTAACAATGTTTTCGTCAGATTTGCAAAATTTTCAGAGGTAGATGATGTGGGAAAAAGGCCGAAAAGTGTAGCCAGGTTAGTTTATGAGGACAATAGTTTCAACGTGAAGGTTAAAGTTTTGGAGAAATTGCAAAGTTATTACGTAAAGATAGGATTTGATAAGGTTACTTGCCACTCGGTACACAGCTCCTTAAATGCGCAGTACCAAACTAGCATTGATTTGGTGAAAAACTTTACTATTAAGAGGAAAAAAAGAGATCTCCTTTGCATATTGTTTGATAAATTTTCAAAAAAGTCATTTAAAACGAACCCTTTCATTATGCGACGGTACGGGCACAGGTTGGATGAGGCCGTACTAACGATATTTAAAACCATCGGCAAATTTTTGTGAATAAATCAAGTCAGTCTTAATTCATCCAGAGAATTGTCAATTAAAATCTACCCTCCTCTATTATAGCACAAATAGAATTGTTTATGTTGGATTTGATTTTAAGTTTTTTGCAACCCTCAGGCAGAGGATAGCACTCCTCAGAAGTGCAAAACATACTTTTGTTCTGATAAAGTTTTTTTTGTCCGAGTGTGATTCGTTCCGTTTTTCGCTTAGCTTGTCTGCTAGTTTCTAGACGGTTTTTGTAGAGCCTGGTGCTGCTCCTCATTTACAAGCAAAATTAGCGGAACAGAGCTGCTGCCTTCCACATCCAAAATGCTTTGTTTTATTTTATTGTTTTGACACTCAAGACACTTGTAGGCGTCATATATAGTTTTAGCGCAGGATTTAGCATGGGGTTGAAAATTTTACGCCGAAAAGTGTTCGAAAAAATCGGCCTTCCCAGCGTCCATTTGCCTTGATATCAAGTCGAGCGTCATCTTCAGTAGTTGTTGTTTTGTTGTGAAAGGTTATGCCTTCCAACGATTGAAGTATCGGTTCTATTTCAACATCATTGCATACTTTGTCCAGCTGTGTCGCAAAGGTATCGCGAATTTCATTATGTCTTACGTGAGTGTATCCCGCTTTGGGACAGTGTAGAGAGCGTGTCAGTGTGAGCGGTTGTCCAAATGGGCATGTATATGGAGTGTTGGATGATTCTCATCCATATCTCAGATGTAAACCATCTTTAAACTCTGGTTTCTTTATGGAAAAGTTGTAATTTCTTAAGGGCAGCACGCTTAGACAATTCGATGCTTCTTTCTATGATGCTAGATTTATTGTCAGCTTTATTTCTGATGAGCAATTTTCCATAACATTAACTTTTTTGAGAGTGTGATGTTCTGTCTCTCAGTTTTGATATTTCTTGTTATTAGAATTTGTTTCGTTTCCGTTGTTTCTGGATCACTGTTATCTAACGGATCACAAATAGTTCGTGAATACTCATAATTTGTGGGAAATTCCGTGTTACTGAGGAGGTCTAATCCTCCCAATCTTGGTGCTAGTGCAAAAAAGCTGCGATCGTCATAGGTTATATGGTTTTTACCAGTCATACTAGGAAGTAGCTGCAGTCTTACGTTTTTCTCAATTTCATCCATTTTCTTATATGTTTCCGGAGTTGTTCTAGTTAGAAAGTTTTTTTATATTGAACTCTCTTTGTGTAGCAGGAGTAGGCATTTTTTGGTGATTTTGTAGCTATTTTGGAAAGCTTTTCATTTAGGTTAATTGTCTTCTCAATTTCGCTTTTCATGTATCATGGCGTTCTATCACGCTTTTCATGTATCTTTTCATGTCATCTGCGTTCTCATGGTGTTCCTATAACCGATCCAAGGACTCTAAAACCGTCTACCATTGTAATATTTGTGCCTTCGAATATCTTTTTCTTTACTATGAGTTGGCTCTTGGTAGGCTTCACATTGTATCCGAAAGCCTTTCTGTGCACATCCACTTTGTCCATTATTGCGCGAGGACTCTTAGATATCACCTGCAAAGCTTACGTCATCTGTGTACCGTTTTTGGGTGACAATTGTTTTTTGCAGGAGTTCGATCAGGGGGGTTATCCCCATTCCTTACGTAGCCATTGCGAGGGGATCAGTGGCTTCAGTAGATGTCAAAACCGTGTTATTGACATATAAAATTGATGGATCTTTATATGAGTTTAAAAGCTCATGTTGTAGAAACAGACGAAGGATTTCTATCTTTTTAGAGCAAGTTCTCTATCGAGCGAGTTGGAGACGTTTCCTGCATTAATAAGTAGTAGGGCGTCCGTTTCAGGTTTCTCAAACTCGTTCCACGAGCTGTGGATAGCATATTCGATTCCACACTTCTGGAATAAGCAGAGTTGGAGTTTCTCACCGAGATTTTTAAGGTCTTATTTTTTACATTTGGTGAGTGTTTTGCCAATTATTCGTCTCAAAACCTCTCTTTTACCCATGGGCCTTACCCCTGGATTTTTGTCCAGAAGTATCAGACGACACGAGTTGTACGCCGTTAGGTTTTCTTTGGGAGAATTTTACTTGCTATTGTATAAGATAGCTTTGCAATTGTTTCGCGAAGCTTAACAGATGTCTAGTTGAAGTGAGCTATTATGCTTGTCCACTCGCACGCATCTAGATCTGAGGTACTGTGGCTTCCGTGCGTTTTTAGGGTTGATTTTTGAACTGTCCTGGCGTTTACTTGTCCGAAAAAAGAGGAGCGGTATGGCATTGTGTTTTCATTTACTTCAGTTATATGAATTTTGTTCGCTGTTTTGGCTGGGGCGGTATTTTTTTTTCAGGATACTAAGGACTGTTTTTCGCTGATTGATTTCGCTTAGGAGAGTATTCTTTTTGTTCTCTCATCTGAAAGGCAACCAATGGCGGCAGATATTTTGCTTGTACTAATTAGTTTATCGAATTGCCTAACTTGCTCGTTTACTTCGCACTTCTTCTCTTTTGAATGTCTAATTCGGAGAGCATTTGCTCCAGTGAAAAGTTCATCGTCTTGTAGGACTTGCATCCATAAATTCTTGTAGTGGCTCGAAGATTTGGAACTTGATTTGTTTGTTTCTGATTTAGTTTTGTGGAGCTGCAGATGTGGGAGAAACATTGCTGCTTTCAATGCGACTTTGGAATTGGTGTTTCTTATACTAATCACAACAGCTGCTGGTTCAGTAATTATATGAATTGGAAACCAGGCTTGGTCTTTCTTAGAAACTATGTATGAAACGCGGTTTCCGGAGAACAACATTTTTATATTTGTCGTTTAATTTATTTTCAAGTTCTTGGTCGATAAATTTCCAGGGGTCGGATTGGACTGTAGTGACTGCTGAGGGCGATGGATTAGATTGTGTTGCGTTGGGTAGTACGTTTATTTTGGCCATAAGTTTGAGGATGATAAATATAGCAAGGAGGGTAATTTTATGCTGAATATATACAAGTTAGCTGAGCGAGCAATAAACTGAAACTTTTTTAGCATAGAAGAAAAAGTGAATACCATTTTTACAAAACACAGTAGCACTAAAATTAACGTTTAGATTGGTGGTAACAATTCGGATTCTTGACTGGTAAAACGTATTTATAAGGCAAAAAGTTGTATTTAGAGCGTCAAGTTTTCTGTTTATAAAGTGATTATTTGCAGAGAGGATGCTTTCTGGGATAATAAGCACATTTGGGTTAAGCTTATGAATTTATTTAAAATCTTCAATCTTATGCAAATTCTGAAAACGTAGATGAGT
The DNA here is from genome assembly GCF_963678635.1 of Symsagittifera roscoffensis. Classification (NCBI taxonomy): domain Eukaryota; kingdom Metazoa; phylum Xenacoelomorpha; order Acoela; family Convolutidae; genus Symsagittifera; species Symsagittifera roscoffensis. The sequence goes on along the minus strand of NC_087069.1, from coordinate 31,882,873 downwards.
TATCATTAAAGCCTGCTACTATTTTAACAGTTTCTGGGAGAGGTAGGGCGAGACAGTAGCGGCAAAGTCGGCTAGCTTTGCACCTCTGTACGCTCGAACCGTGGCTCCGACATCTTTGGGGCTGCAGTATTTAGTTGTTGGTGTTCCTTTTACTAATTTTCTAATTCAGTTGGGTAGCCACTTTGGCCTCTACTTCGGCACGGGCTTTCACTAATCAGGGTACAAGGAGGCAAAACTAGAGAAAGATTAGGTTGTAAAATGAATTGTAGAAAAATGGATTTTTAGAACAATTAAAAAAGAAATCAAAAAGATTTCAACCTGGTTTTGTACGGGTAGAGGTTGCGGCGGGCGAGTACTGCAGCTTGACGAGCTTGTCTCTAAAATCCCATTCCGGGTCTTCTTCTTACAAGCGTACCATTATGGGGGTAATATATCACATGAAACTATTTAATAGGTTTATCGCAACAATTAGTATAAGGATGACCCTTTATAAGTTTAACTTATAACATTGAAACATTTTTGATCGAATACTTAGTCGAGGAAGAGCTTTGGTTCTTTTTTCCGTCTTAGAATATCTCCTGAGGACTATTGAGCCCTGAACCTGACGGCAATTTCCAGATCCTTCCTTGACAACTGAGACATTCACTCATGTCATCTATCAAGGTCACATATTCCGTTGTGACTTCAGTTTGAGGTTGAAATTGGTGAACATTGTTTTCCGTCTATACATAGAAACTTCATTTAACAGTAACCTCTTGGCAATAAAATAATGATGTGGCAAAAGTACGGAAATGTACACCATTCGCCAGTCTGGAAGCCATTTGAACATCTGAACCACAGTCAACCACCGTGCACAATTCTGTATTATCGGGTTCTAAGCCGAACGTATAATTGAATTTAGCCATATAAAGAAGTGTCTTTCCTCTCCCAAAAAAACCGCAACAAGGAAACACTCCTAATTAAAATGATTTTCCAGACAGATACAGTTACACTCACAGATATCGTTTCTGTGAACATCGTTTCTGTGAACATTGTTTTCCGTCATTACATAGAGTCTTCATTTAACAGTAAACTCTTGGCAATAAAGTTAATGATGTGGCAAAAGTACGGAAATGTACACCATTCGCCAGTCTGGAAGCCATTTGAACATCTGAACCACAGTCAACCACCGTGCACAATTCTGTATCATCGGTTTCTAAGCCGAACGTATAATTGAATTTAGCCATATAAAGAAGTGTCTTTCCTCCCCCAAAAAAACCGCAAAAATGAAACACTCCTAATTAAAATGATTTTCCAGACAGATACAGTTACACTCATTGATATCGTTTCTGGTCAGCGGACGTCCATCTTTCAAAAAAAAGTCTCGATTGAAAGTCTCGAATTAGTCAGAGGTTACGAGGTCTCGAGAAAAGAAGTCTCAGTCTCAGTCTCAAATCGTCAAGTCTTGTCTCGCATTCCCGGGTTTTTACAAAGCTTATTGTAAAAAATCTCAGTGATAGGGCCAGCGGCATCCTGAGCTTCAAAAACTAATGATTCAAAAATGAACCTATCATTAATTAAACCTCTGTATTTGTCAGATTTCCGATATTCCGCCTCAACTGCAGCCCTTCCGGTGTTACACACCGAGCCGGAGCGTATTCTACTAGGGGCAAGGGAGTCAAATACCTTTTATTCTCACAGAAAATGCCTACCAACAGCTCATTGGACGATCGTCAAACCGCCTGGTCGCTTCTAATTTGTTCTGTGGATGTGTGGCTCTAAAACAAAAGTAACCTTAGTGGAAGTGGGAGCGTTTGTCCGAGCTGATTTCCAAAGCAACAAGTGAAGATCTTCGCAGACCCGGCGCAGGCGATTGCGTACCTGCGCTTAGACAGCAGAAGTACGACAAGCCTGAACAGTGAGTTTAAATGCATTTTGGTGTTTTCGCTGTTAGCGCCTTGTGAGTTTTTGTTTCTAGTGGCCAGCAGTAGAAGGAACATAAGGCACTGACCGGCGTTCCTGAATTTGTTCTCAGAACAAAACTGTTAGCGAAAACGTATTTAAATATACAAAGTATTTGAATAAATTTAACAATAGCCAATATCGTCGTAAGGTTCTGAGAAAATGCCTAGATACCGATATGAGACTTGAACTTTTGTTTTTGCGGTTTAGGTACCTAAGAATAGGTACCTAACTACTTATAACAGAGATGGGTAGGGCGCAACAGGATAGCGGTAGGGCAGTGGAGGACTTGGGCAAGGTAAGGGACATAGTTAGGAGAACAACTGATGAGAGATCATGGCCATCGCTCATTAATTATGATCTGGATCAAGCAAAGGAAAACGCGTTAGCATTTTTAAAAAATTGAGAAGTTAGCTGATAAACAATACAGACACCTAGGAAAGATACACAGAGCAGTAAAAGTACTAGATGAAATAAAATGCCGGGATGGGCTGATGAGTTACTGTCTAAGTGGCATAAACATCGTTTTAGCAGACATACATTTTTTTTTCAGAACTGAAGAAGCATGACGTGCTTGGTGAAAAGTAATGTGAAAGTGAAGCGGCTGCTAAGTAGTACACAAAGAAAAAACATGAGACTCCGTGTGATATGGGACTTGAAAAAGCCAGGAAATATCGCAAAAACAACAAACTAGTGGCAGTACATTTTGATCAGGAAATTCGGTTTTGCGTCATAAAAAAAAACACTCATAAGAAAAACTGGCCCAATTGAAAGAATCAGCACAATCTGAGAGGCATGATAATTTCAAAAACTCAATGTTCAAAAATTTGAAAAAAAAATTGAACAAAGAACTACTGGCCATCAACAAAAAGGATGAGGTTACAGTTAGCTTACATGCGAGGTTGAGGTCAACTGGTGGTCAACCTGCACGACATTATGAATTGGCTTATTTACATAAAAAGTTACACCATTACGACCTGTAACTTTTTATGTAATCTCCTGTAATCTCCTCGATGTTTTTAATGAAAAAGATGCCATTGACATCTTGTTTGAGAAATTGTACAGCCAGAATGAATGAGCCACCTGACTTGTCCGCAAAGTAGAATAAAACGACTTTTGGACATGGTTGTTTGTAATGTTCAGCTTAAGTGCAACGACACAAGATATGTACGGAAGGATGGATTGGCCTTAGGTGCATCCCTGGCTGTCATTCTGGCAAACATTTGGTTGAAAGACTGACAAAACTCTGGCTATGGACATCCGTCAAAAGATTGATATCTTAGAGAACATGAACGAAAAGTGCCCTAAAAGCTATAGAAAGGTGAATTTCAGAACCAAGGCAGTGGAATGTGAGGGTTGTTTGAATTGGTACCATAAAAATTGTGGTAGCATTTTGGATGAAGATTACAAAAGCATACCAGAAAAAATTGATTCTGCAAATTGTGCAATGGAAGGCGTGAATGTGAGCTGCGATATGTAGACGATTATACAGACTGTTAAAGTTGACCCCAACGTCATATTGCAAGCTGTCAACAAATTGCTTCTTACTTACAATTCACACTTAAAACACCAAACGGGAATGGTTACTTTTTTCGATATTTATAATTGTAGAACAACGGATATTGGAAGGCCTCTAATCTTCAGAAGTTGCGCACCACTGGCGTAGAAGAGAATTATAATAGAGGGTACGGTGCACTAAATTTTTAGGAGCACACCTATATGGTAATTTTATCATGAACCAATGGTGATCAATAGACATCAATGGAAGGAAATTCAGTACACAGAGGAGTGGTTTTCCAAAGTTGAGTCGGAAACACTAAGCAAAACTTTTGGAGCAAAATTAATACCAACTAAGACAGACACTCGGGCAACAAATGACAAGCGGAACGAGAAACCCCAATGCTCATGCTTCATTATCGAGTAAATCAATTCTTTGCAAACAGGGTGCGCATCATCAGCAACGCACAAATTGGTTTACGACCTAGAATTTGAAAACCGCTCTTTCTTCTCTTAAGTCGTCATTCTCCCGTGATCTGAAATCCAATGTGGTCTACAAATTGCCTTGTTGTGGATGTAATTCCACCTATGTTGGACAAACTGTTTGATAATTGGAGACAAAGATTGAGGAACACAAGAAAGAGGACTCGCCTGTAGGCTTTCATATACGTCATTGTGGGTAGGAAATGACCACAGCACAGTTGAGATGGGAGATAATAGATCATTCAAACAAAGCAATGAAAATCCTAACATTGGACGCGCTGCATATTAGGAAATGGAGTCAAGGGATCAACACGCGGGATGAGTTCAGGAGTAGGTAGCTAACACTTAGATTTAAATCCAAACAGTTTTTTTGGCTTGGAATATCAAACTTGTCAATCGAAAAGTTTGTAAAATTGAAAAATTATTGTAAGGAAACGCTAGAAAGGTTAAAAATATGAGAAAATAATGGAAAAGTAAAAATTACGAAATTCTTGTGTAATAATGCTGAAACTTGGTTGGTGGAAAGATTTTATTCTTTGTTTAGAACCACTTAACGGTCTCTTATGATGTTTAAACGTCAGTAAATAATTCTAAGTCAAATTTAAAAACCTGACGATGAACATAGTTCCGAAAACGTTCGAATTCACTTTTTAACAATTTTTCCTCTTGAAAGTATCATAGTAACCGAGGTCTAAAACATATCAAAATTTCAAGTCCGTTTAATGGGAATGTTATTGTGCCCTAAAAGTTCTCCTTATTTATCAAGAGCTAAACGAAGTCACATGATTGGTTCATGACACATGACAAAACCACATGATAATTACATGATAATTTAGTTGACGATAACATGTAGTTGTCATGTGATTTAGCAAGCCTCATTTAGCAAAGCACTGAATAACAAAAAAATTAATAAGCATTTTTTTCTAATAAAAGAACAGAAAGACATTTGGACCGTGATTGCACGTTGAAAGTCAATTTTTCAGGAAAATTTTGCAGATGCGTCTGGGAGAGAACGTTTTCTCAACATCAACGCTTACAGGCTTGAAATTTGGAAGCCGGGTAACGAGTCAAACACATTTCGAGAGGGCTCAGACTTCCACTGACTAAATGAAGAACGATTCTTTCTCAGAAAGACATTTGGACCGTGATTGCACGTTGATAGTCAATTTTTCAGGAAAATTTTGCAGATGCGTCTGGGAGAGAACGTTTTCTCAACATCAACGCTTACAGGCTTGAAGCTTCAAAGCCGGGAAACGAGTCAAACACTTTTCGAGAGGGCTCAGATTTCCTCTGAATATGTGAAATCCTACTGGTAGAGACATAACCATGTTCATCACTTGGCTGTTGGTGATGGATAGGATCTGTTAATACTCGCTTTGCGTAGCTGTAAAATTCCCCTCTATGTAATAGAGTTCAATTGGATTTCAGTCGTTCCATTTTCCCGTAACCGCTCGGATGGATCATGGTTCTTCTGGATCATGGTTCTTGAGGTATCACTGCGTGGTGCTTCTTTGGACATCCAGATCCAGGAAGTCCAGATCCACGCCGACCCGTCAGACCAAGATTACCAACGAATAGTCCAGTCATTTTGGTGTGGGGACCCGCTCAGGGCTACACTATACAAAGATTCACTTGGAACTGACACTCAACTAAGCTTTTTACCCAGAACCACTTCACCGATGAAACTTGATATTTAATAGATTGCTGTTTGCCAGTTTGCTGTTTTCTCTTCAGTTTCTTCTATTTCATTTACTAGTGAAGAATCTGGAGTGATAGCTTCAATCGTCTTGTTGATGGAATTGAGTGTGATGAGCTTCCTGTCCAAGTGCATCAGAACAACTTTGAGTGCCTCAAAATCTTGCTTCGATACTTGGTCAGTAGGATTTGCCATGATTGCATTGGCGTCGTTGATGTACTTAGTGACAACACCACGATGTGCTCCACGAGTATTTCTTTCCCTTGCTAGGGTAGCTTGATTGTCTTCCGTGCTGGGAGTTGACATCTTAAAAGGATTATGTGAATGATATCACGTCGGGGTCACCAAATGTTCTGTGTTGAACTTATGATTTATATTCAAAACCGAGAGTTTAGAATACGTCTTGAATTGGATAATGTAGAAAGAATTATGATTGATTTTAGCAGGAAAGAATCACGTAAAAAGTGGCGGGAATTAAGATGCAAGAAAACGTGAAACATATTACATGTACATAAAAGCAATTTATAATGAACTCTTTAGCATACATTGAAGTTAGCCACGTCTTGAGAGATCCAGCCCACCTTGAGAGATCCTCTCAAAAGATAATAGTCACATACTAATAATGAGAGCTCTAAGGAGACGGTTTTTTGACAAATGGTTTTTCTTTCAGATATGTTTGCGACATATGATGTACCCACTGATGAGACGATGAATATTGCCAATTTTGCCAATATTGCCAAGGCAATGAATATTGCCGATACGAATTTCTGCCTGTCAAATCTGTCTTTGAGTTATTGAAGAATCCCAAACAGCCCGGGGTTATAAAGGATGAGGTAATCAGATTCCAAAATGATGCTATTAACACAGCTCTCAAGAGTGAAAGATTTGACGACTTGCAAAGAGAGTTTAACGTAGGCGAACCAGGCTTGGATTGTGACTTTGGAAATGATGTTTATCAGCCCGTTGTGCCAAAGAACAGTCAAAATGGTGAAATATCAGTATGGGAAAATCATTGTAGGGAAGATGAAGAAGTGTACGATCCGTTTTTATTAATTTCTAGAGGCATATCATTTACACCCTGGCATATCGATGGAGATCCGCCCTTAACTGCATGGTCGCAACTTCAGTGTGGGAAGAAACTTTGGTTTTTCACAACGAATAGAAGAGTAACCAATTTTCTGCTACGAAAACCAGAAAGTCGATGGTCGCCGTCCAGTTGGCTAACCGAGTCCTTGAGAATGGATCGTAAAGACCTGTGGGTTCATGTGCAAAAACCAGGTAATGATATTACTGAATAAATGTTAAGACAATACTTGAAATATTTTCATTTGCAGGGGAAGCTATATATCTACCGTATTGTGCTGGCCACATGGTTTTGACGTATGAGTATAGTGTGCTGCTAACATGGTCCATAAAAACCAGTGATTCTACTGAGGTAATGCAGAAAAGACAAGTGCAGTACACAGCTCCAACAGGTGTAGCTCATCCGGTATTGAATCCAGGAAGCCGAAGTCAGAAGATGCCTAAGCGAAAGAAGAAATTCACCCGAACCCTGAGAAACAGAAATGAGAATAAATAGTTTAGTTGTGAATACAATTTGAATCATAAAGCAATTGCTTGCAATTTGTTAACTTGTCATTAACCACATCACTTGTCACAAGAGCTAGTCAGTAGATGAAGTTTTGTAGCCGGTCTGTTATAGGTTCCTTTAGATGTACGGATTTGTACAACACGTGCTATATCGTCGTTTCCAAGAAAGGTCTTCATGACTCTCGCTAAGGGCCACTGAAGCGGTGAGATGTTGTCTTCTGCAACTAGAACCATATCGCCAACTTGAAGGCTCCTTGTTTGTATTTTCCACTTGATTCTTCGATTAAGTGTTGTAAGATATTCTTTGGACCATCGTTTCCAAAAATCGTTAACCATTTGTTGAGTGAGTAACCAACGTTGCTTAAGCGTCACGGAGACTGTCTCCTTGTTCGGTACACTATCAGGAAGTGCCGTCAAGAGTGCTCCTATAAGGAAATGACCTGGCGTCAAGGCTGTGACGTCGTTAGGATCATTCGAAAGTGGTGTTAAGGGTCTTGAATTCATAATACTTTCGATTTGGGTGAGGACAGTGTAGAGTTCTTCGAAAGTAAGAGCTTGAGTTCCGACAACCTTTCTTGAATGATTCTTACAGCTCTTGATTCCGGCCTCCCAAAGTCCGCCAAAGTGTCGCGCGCGTAGTGGTACTGTTACCCAGTCAACGCCCTGTTGTATGATGAAGCTTGCGGTAGAGTTCTTCTTGTCGTTGCCCAGAATTTCACGTAATGCTATCATCGCATTTCGTGCACCAATGAAGTTGGTAGCATTGTCACTATATATACATGCAGGCTTTCCCCGTCGAGCAATGAACCGTTTCAAGGCTGATACACAAGATGGTGTTGATAGGGAAGAGACAAGTTCAATGTGGACCGCTTTGGTGGTGAAACACACAAGTAACGCAATGTACGCTTTTCGCACGGACTTGGAAGAGGTTTTGAGAGAAATCGGCCCACCAAAATCAATGCCAACATGCGTGAAAGGTCGTGATTGGGTTATACGTTCCTGGGGAAGGTCTCCCATAATTGGGTTTGCACTTGCTAGCCGTCTTGCGAAGCGTCGGCAAGTAATACATGATTGTGTCACTTTAGTTATTACCTTTTTGCCACCAGTTATCCAGTATCTTTGACGTAAATGTGACAGCGTTGCTTGTGGGCCTCCATGCATGGTTTCGGTATGTGCTTGACGGATTAACAGAGTTGCTAGATGTGATTTGCCGTCTATTAGTATTGGAAACTTCAAATCGTTGCTGTGATCACTTTGCGCTAACCTTCCCCCCACTCAGAAAAGACCGCTATCTTTTTCAACAAAGGGCGTCAGCGACAGGAGTGCTCCTCTGTAGGATGTCTCCTCAGATAGTTGCGAGATCTCATCATTGAAAAAGTCCTTTTGATGGCTTGCTAGAAGTGCGTGTAGTGCCGTGACGAGTTCATCTGCCATAAGATTGCCTTTAGGAGTTGTAATTTTCCTTAACAACTTTGAAGCTCGGAGTAGCCATGCAGTCACTCGTACAAATCTAGACATAACAGAGAACCTGGTCTCGAATGGTTGACATAGAGGTACCTTATACGCATGAAGAATCGTTCGCTTGCGTCTCTCTGAATCCTCGTTACTGATGATTGACGGTTGTTGGGGCCATGTGATTGGATTTTCGGCGAGCCAGGAAGGGCCATTCCACCAAAGTTTATGAGAAAGGAGAAGACTAGGGGCCAATCCTCTGGAGGCGAAATCCGCTGGATTTTCGGCTGAGGGAGCATGCTTCCAAGAGGCAGGTGGAATAATTTCTTGTATTGCTGTGGTTCGATTACCAACAAAACATGACCATTTTGCTGGGTGGTCGTTGATCCACGACAGAACTACAGTCGAATCAGTCCATCCGATGGGTTTGAGCATTGGCTTCTTCTGAGAAGAGAATGCATTCAGGCATGCTTTCAATAATTTGCAGCCTAAGGCAGCAGCGCTAAGTTCCAATCTTGGTATGTTATTTGCTTAATGGGAGAGAGCTTTGTCTTAGCGGAGAGGAGGTTTACAACAACATTTCCATTGGCATCCGTACAACGGGAGTAAACTGCTGCAGCAAATGCGCGCTCTGAGGCATCACAAAACACATGAAGTTGCATTTCAACAATAGGCGATTGATGTGTTAAAGGTCGGTTGATTGTTAAATTTTGAAACAAAGAAAGTTCTCCTCTAGAATTTCTCCATGACATCTCAATAGATTCCGGAAGTCGTTCATCCCAATCAGATCCAGCCAGCCAGCATTCTTTCAAGAGAATCTTGAACTGTAAGATTGTAGGAGAAAGCCACCCCATGGGATCGTAGAATTTGGAAACATCAGACAGCAGTTTCCTCTTTGTCAACTTTGATATTTCAGGCATTCTTGTTACAGTGAACGAAAATTGATCAGTGATTGGGTGCCACTTCACACCAAGGGTCTTGATTGAGTACTGTTTGTCACAGATTGTGTAGGCTTCGGGTGCCTCTTGCAATGAAGTCGGTAATCTTGTGAATTGCTTGACCACTTTCAAAGATCGAAACCACCTTTCTTGAGTGTTGATATAAGATTATCTTGTAATACGACTGCCTCTTCCACAGTGTCTGCACCTGTAAGAGCATCGTCGACATAAAAATCGTTTCATATGACTTGAGCGGTGATTTCGTCGTCAACATCTAAAGCTGTTTCCGCGAGGGATCTAGTTGAATGGTATGCAGATGAACGTATCCCATAGGTCACGCGAGTCATCCTGTAGGTCTTAATGGGTTTCTTTGGATCGTTTCGCCAGAGTATTCGATGAAAGTCCTTGTCTGGTCGTGCTAAACAGATTTGTCTATACATTTTGGCCACATCAGCAGATAAGGCAATTTGATGAACTCGGAAGCGACTGAGTATATTGAACAAACTATCTTGGATCACGGGACCAGTCATGAGTGTGTCATTAAGAGATGGACCTCCACCACTCGTTTTGGCTGAAGCATCAAAGACAACACGAAGCTTAGTTGTCGTACTAGAGTCCTTAGTCACACAGTGATGCGGAAGGTAAAACACGTCTGCGCAATGTTTATTGATTTCTGCTGCGGGAACGAGTTCTAGATGTCCTAGATCAATGAATTCGTTTACAAATGCTTCGTACTTATCCTTCAGTTGCTTGTCTTTTAAGAGACGTTGTTCAAGTAATAAAAAGCGTCGTTCAGCTTGTTGGTAGCTTTCAGCGAGAGAAGGGGCGCCGTCCTTTACTGGAAGTTTGACAACGTACCTCCCTTCATCATCCCGCATTTGTGTTTTAGTGAATTGATCTTCACATTCCCTTTCTTCTTGAGTTAGACGAGAACTCTTAGGGACTTCTTCCAATTCCCAAAACTTCTTGAGAATTTGATCCGTATCTTCTTGCATAAGTAAGTGATTCACGATTTCTTCCGTATTGTGGGTCGTCATAGAGACATGCTTCGATTGCAATGAATTTGAAGAGGTTGCACCAGATACAATCCAGCCCAAGTCTGTTTCTTGAAGACAAATTGTATCGCTCAACTTGATCAATCCAGGTTTGAGAAGTGCTGAGTAAATGTCCACTCCAAGAAGAACATCAATTCTGCCAGGCTTGTGAAAACTGCTGTCAGCCATATCAAGATTGTTGATATGCTTCCACCCGCCGATGTTCACGTTAGCCAGTGGGAGGTTGCAGGTCACACGAGGCAGGACAATGAATACTTCTGTCAAAGATTTGGAGAATCTGGGAAGCATTTCAGCAGTAACAACTGAATTTGATTGTGCGGAGACTGTCTCCCCCACGGATTGAAGATTATTAGTTACTTTCTGACAACGCAATCCTAGCTGCTGGGCACAATGGCGTGTCATGACCGAAGCAGTTGAACCTTGATCTAGTAATGCACGAAAATATTGTACATTACCATGACGATCCTTGAATGCAACCTGCGCAGTGGGTAGGATGGTATCCGTCTCCTCGGGTCTCCTGGAGCCATTATGATTGATCGCTTGGGCGGACCTGTGTAGCAGCGTGTTGTGCTTGCCTTGACATGTCTTGCATGTGCTTGTTGAGTTGCATTGATTCGCAAAATGACCAGAACGTAGACAGTTACCACATAGTTTGTTCGTCTTGACAGCTTGAAAACGCTCATCTATCGTCTTTTCTCGGAATGAATTACAGGAGAATAGTTTATGATTCTTGGATTTACAGCAAAGACAATTGTCTGTAGTTGAATGGTAAACATTGGAATGGTTGTTTATGTTCTGATTGGACTGTAATTGCTTTGCTTGGCTGCTAGGCTGTATAGAAGCATGAGGTGAAGCTTCTAAGGATCGTGCTCGTTGATCAATGAACTGGAGTACATCATCCAAATCATGTAGTTGTGGACCAGGATTCTGAAGCTCCCATTGTCTTCTTGTTTCCGGGTCCAGTTTCTCTAGAATGAGATATACGTAGATGTACGCACTAGTATCCACTTTATGAGATTGAGGGGCTGACAGGTGCTCCACAATCTTCGACTGTAGTTTCCTCAGGGCACTGACATTTTCGGTTTTCAATGCCGAAAATGCAAGAAACTCCTGAATATGAGCATTGATTACTGAGCGTCTGTTGTCGTATCGTTTTATGAGCTGTTGTTTAGTAATGGCGTAGCTTGCGTCGGTGATTGACAAAGAAGCTATGATTCTGGCAGGTTCATCTTTGAGGGCTGCTTTGAGGTAGTTTAGTTTCTGCGCATCACTGAGAGAATTATTCTTGTCAATAGACGCTGTGAAGAGATCGTAGAACGAAGACCATTCCACATATTTACCAGAAAATGTAGGCAATTCGAGTTTAAGTAGTTGTACCTGCTTTGATTGAACGCTCTGCGATGGCTGAGGTTGCTAAAGTGGAGCTGGTGCTATATGCCTTTCGACTTCACCGATGAAACTTGATATTTGATAGATTGCTGTTTGCCAGTTTGCTGTTTTCTCTTCAGTTTCTTCTATTTCATTTACTAGTGAAGAATCTGGAGTGATAGCTTCAATCGTCTTGTTGATGGAATTGAGTGTGATGAGCTTCCTGTCCAAGTGCATCAGAACAACTTTGAGTGCCTCAAAATCTTGCTTCGATACTTGGTCAGTAGGATTTGCCATGATTGCATTGGCGTCGTTGATGTACTTAGTGACAACACCACGATGTGCTCCACGAGTACTTCTTTCCCTTGCTAGGGTAGCTTGATTGTCTTCCGTGCTGGGAGTTGACATCTTAAAAGGATTATGTGAATGATATCACGTCGGGGTCACCAAATGTTCTGTGTTGAACTTATGATTATATTCAAAACCGAGAGTTTAGAATACGTCTTGAATTGGATAATGTAGAAAGAATTATGATTGATTTTAGCAGGAAAGAATCACGTAAAAAGTGGCGGGAATTAAGATGCAAGAAAACGTGAAACATATTACATGTACATAAAAGCAATTTATAATAAACTCTTTAGCATACATTGAAGTTAGCCACGTCTGAACACACAGTTTAAAGTGGTATTGAACAAAGAAACATCTCTAATTGAAGTTGTCTCCTCTTCATCTACTGGTATCAACGATCTGAAAGCAACAGCTATTCCGAAAATAGAATCATCTGTAGAACAGATATTCCATGAACTTCAAGCTACCAAAGCTCAAGAAGTTCCAGTCACGACGGTTCCGGTTACGGGAGTCAAGGTTATGTCAACTATTCCTAATTCTATTGACGATTACCGATATCAAGCTAAACTCGTTGGCATTCCAGAAAGTGTTGAAAAGTATCCGGACAACCGAGCTCTCGCTGACCGAGATGCGGTTATAACAGTTATGAAAAATTTGGACATGGATTACTCAACTGTGAAAGACTGCTACCGACGTGGAAAGTACAACAAAGAAAAATCAAGACACCTGATTGAGAAGTTTTCATCAATATGGGATTCTAGACTTATGAGAAACAAAGCCATGGCTGCTGAACTTAAAAAAAAACAAAAAAATACTTGTGTTCCCCGAACTTTTACCCCAAGATAAAGAAATAGAACGCAAACTGCTTTCGAAGAGATACGAGTTGCTCCAAAAGCCTGGTGTTGACAAAGCTACTAAGAAAACATACAACAATTGAGCAATAGTTCCATTAGATTGACTACATAAAGAAGAAACTCTCTTCTGTCTGATAAATTGTCGCAGGCTTCTGAGCATTCAACGCAGAACAAGGCTATTGAAACGACTCATCCTCCATAATGCTGATATTGTTTGCTGCACCGAAACTTGGTTAGACTCAAGCTTCGCCAGCAATTTATTTACTTGTAACACTTACGTTGTTGCTGCACGCAGAGACAAAGATTCCTGTGGTCATGGTGGCACTATCATACTGTGTAAACCAACACTTACTTTCAAGACTCTGACTTTCCCTGAGCTTGATTTTGGCTGTGGAGTGAAACAAGACAGTCTGGAGACAAACAAGACATTTCGTGTTATAGACCCCCGGGTTGACCTCCATAGACCGAAAATGCTAATCATACAATTTCATACACTTAGTCTATGGAAAAAGAAAAATGCTGGTCATACAAATTTCATACATTTTTGCAAAATGAATTTAATCGAATTTCAAAGGTGTTTTATAGTTGTTTTGGTATCGATATTGGTATCTCTTTATAAAAAAAAGGAAAAAAAATGGTATGAAAAAAAATGCTACCCATACAATTTCCATATATGGAAATTGTATGATTAGAATTTTTTTTTTTGTGAAAAAAAAAAGCTTTGAACAATCAATTCTACTGCTTGCAAAACATTTAAGCGTTTTTTGGGCTGCTACGACTGAAAACTTTGACTTTTTTTGTTTTTTTTTCTGAAAAAAAAACACTAGTCATACAATTTCCATATATGGAAATTGTGTGACTAGCATTTTTTTGATGGCGACGACAAAAATTTTTCTAAGTACTTTTGAAATTGCCCCCAAAAATTTTTTGTGTTTTTTTTCAACTGCAAATTGATTTTCGTATTCAAACAAACATTTTTTGAAAAAAAAAATTTGCATGCAAAATTTAATTTTTTGTGTGTATAACGTAGTCCTGGATATACTAATATTGGATTTTTTTCTTTTTCTCTTCGTTACTTTTTTCAAAAACGCTTAAAACTCCTCTTTCTTTTGTATGACATGTTTTTGTATGCCTTGATAAATGTCTGGTAATTTAAACATTCAAATTTTAGAAATAATCATCTTTGAAAATTATTGCCAAAATTTAAAAGTTCACTACTTTTGTTATGTTAATTGTCTGAAACAGATGTAACACATATCAGGCTGTTTCCAATGCATTGTTAATGCGAGACGGCCAAACCGTTGGTTACTACGTTTGAGTAATCAAGGTTTATGTCATTTGTGTTCGGTTACGAACACAGTCGAAAAATTTTGAGAAATTAAAATGTAAAAAATCAATATTTTTGGTTTATGGAAAAATGCTAGTTATACAATTTCCATATATGAAAAAATACTAATCATAGACCTTTCATGCAATTTTCTGTACGTATGGAATTGCATGGAAAGTGTATGACTAGACTTTTTCCATATATGGAAATTGTATGACTAGTATTTTTGGTCATCCCGGGCCTATAAGCATCTTACCTAAAATGGGTCTGGTTATTGAAAGAATTTTATTTAAACAAATTTATGCCTTTGTTCACAAGAAGTTATCGGGAAAACAGTTCGGTTTCATGGGTCGAAGATCAGTTTCAACACAACTCTCTCACTTTTTATCTGATATTTAGGATAAGCATGACTGTGATATAGCGGTATATGAATTTCATCCAGACTTGAGTAAGGCATTCGATAAAGTTTCACATAAGCGTCTTCTACAGAAACTTGCCGGTTTTGGCATTGGTAGAAACCTTCTCAAGTTACTCAAGTCCTATATGAGCAACCGTAAGCAATGTGTCCGAGTATTCAACTTTTTGTCTGATTTCCTTAGTGTTACGTCAGGTGTTCCTCAGGGGTCTATTCTTGGGCCATTGTTGTTTATCATTTTTATCAATGATCTGCCCGAAGTATGTTTACAATCTATCATGTCCCTCTTTGCCGATGATAGCAAAAAGCGTTGCTCTGATTTCGACAGTCTACAAGATGATCTGGACAGATGTATTGCCTGGGGAGAAGCAAATGAAATGGTTTTAAATGCTGGAGAAACTCAGTTCATTACGTTCAACAATAAGTTCAGCAGAAACGACAAACAATTAACATTTCAAAATCAAGAAATTTCTTGCATTCCTGCTGTAAAAGGTCTCGGCGCGACACTGTCAAACAATTTATCTTGGAGACCACGTATCAACAAAATATTGGGTACAGCATATGGAACCCTCCTTGCACTCAAACGAAGTATATCGTCATCAACAGCTCTTTCCTTTCGAAAAAAAACTTTACAATGCATATATTCTTACCGGTCTTCTCTTCGTTTCTCTTCAAAGGTATGGCATCCTTTGTCCAAGGACCTTGCCAAACTTGAAACATTCCAATCTCGTGCAACAAAATGATTTTCCATGGGTACTTACAAAGATAGACTAATCAAATCAAATCTTCTACTAATATCTCTGCAGCTACAGCTTCGGGACCTGCTCTTATTTAACAAATTTTTGAACCATTGCTTTGATATGGATGTTTGGAATTTGATCTCTCTTTACTATAGAGCTGCGTACAGCTTCAGAAATGATAAGCCATTGTTTGTGGTTCCGAAAACGAGAAAAAAAGAAGACTGATATCTTTTTCTTTTACCGTGTTGTTCGGTTGGCTAATCATCTGCATCGCACAAGCTGTTTAAATGTGCTTACAGGTACACCTGCCAGCTTTAAACGTAATTTAATTGCTCTTTTTCATACTTTTTTGGTCACATCTTATGACAGAAACACATGTAAAATCATTTTTCTCTGCTCTTGTTGCTGATTTGTTAGTAATCTTGTTGCTCTCTAAATTTGTAAACGCGGTTTGTACTTGCATCTTTTTATAATTGCATACAAGCAATTTAAGCCTTTTACTACTACTACTACTACTATTACTACTACTACTACTACTACTACTACTAAGTCGAGGAAGAGCTCTAATTCTTTGTGCGTCTTCGAGTTTCTCCTGAGGGCGAGTTGAGCCGTGAACCTGACGGCAATTTTGAGATGCTTCCTTGACAACTGATACATACATCCATGTCATATATCAAGGTCACAAAATCCGTTCTGACTTCGGTTTGAGGTTGAAATTTGTGATCATTGCCTGTCATCGATACCATAGAGTCTTCATTTAACAGTAACTTCTTTTTTTATTTTATTTTTATATTTAGAAGTTCAAAAGTATCATAGTAACCGAGCTTACAGTCAGTAGTCCCTTCATCACGTATTCCAGTCAAAATCCTTGGGATTTTCTAGATATGGAAGCGATAATGATAAAAGAAGATGACAAGGGTTGATGTCCATACAATTAGACTCGATACGTGTTACGTTTCTTCAATAAGAACACGCAACTCGACACGAGAAAATATAATGTACAAATAAAATTGTTTTACAAATAAAAAATTTCGTCGAAAGCTATTTTGTCATTTATTGCTCCGAGTACGCAAGCGGCGTTGGCAATCTGTATTGCCAGGTAGATTCGCTGTTTTAAAAAGCTGCCTGCCCTGGGTTTCTCAGTGCATATGCTTAGGTTCTTACAAAGCTTGCTCAAAAAAATTTCTGTGCTGGGGCCGACGAATCTCAAAAACTAGCGGTTTAAAAAGATACCCATAATCTACTAAGTGTTTATACCTGTCACTTTTTGCTCTTCCGCTTCAGCGGCAGCCGTACCAGGATTACCAACGGACCCGACAATAATCCTACTAGGAGCTAAAGAGTCTACTTCCGTTACATCCCACAAGAGCTGCTTACCAACAGCCCATGGAATGAGCGTCAAAACCATCTGGTCGCTTCTGATCGGTTCTGTAGAGGTGTCGTGGTTCTAAAACAGACGGAATGTGAGTAGATGATAAAATCTGCTTATTAAGGGCATTCAAGTTTGAATGCCTAGAGAACCTCCCTGCGCTTTTGAGACAAGAAAGACCATGCCAACCATCTTCGGTAACGTCTTTTCCCGTTATTGCCGTTCGCAATTTTTTGAGCCTAATCGAAGTCCTATCGCAATTCTGAGTTGTTGGTTCGATAGTTTTAACCTTAATTTTTTGCACGGGAAGACGCTCAACCGTTGGGAGACAAACCTGTCTTGGAACGCGTTAAATCGTTTTACATCCGTTGGTTCGAGTCGTAAAATCAAGTCTGCGTTTTGCTGTCAAAAATTGGCTCGGTCCAATTTTTTTGGTTTTCGTTTTCCTGAGCCATTTCATTTTTTTCAAGTTTAAACCACCGTTCAAACGCATCATCATAGGTTCCATCCACATGCTTCAATATAAAAACTTTGCTTAAGGCATTTTTCGCTCCTACTGCTGAGGCTAACAAGTAGACGAGCGGAAAAAACGCCCAAGCCACCTTTGGCTGCCGGGAGAACTGCTTGTAAAAACTGGCTATCATCGATTTTCACATTAGTGGCTTTGATTAACAAATTTCTTAGTAACTTGTCTTAGCGTTCCAAAAAATCACTTTGCAAAAAACAAGGGATCGTACGCAAAAATTATAGGAGTTTTGGCATGCTAAAACATTTTTTCAGGAGGTATAAACCATAATGGGCGTCTAGTTTTTCAATGACATCCGAGGTTTTTTCAAGCTTCTTAATCTTTTCGTCGAGCAATTCTTTTCGGCAAAGTTCGCCGATTGGAGATCCCAAAATGAGGAGTTCTTCTTTTGTGTTGAGATTGAATTATAATGTGTACTCGTAGTCGGTCCCAAAAAACAAAGCTCGCACTTCTCAGTGTTCAAGCTCAGGGCGTAAAATTGTTCCGATTTTTCCGACATTAACTTCTTGGCAATCAAGTTTATGATGTGGCAAAAGTACGGACATGAACACCAATTCGCCAATCTGGAAGCCAGATCAACATCTGAGCCACAGTCAATTGTGCACCATTAATATCATCGGGTTCTAAAACCAACCTATGAAGGAGTTTAGCCAAATAAACAATAGTATATTCTCCACCAAAAAATCGCATTAACGAAACATTCCCAAACAAATTGATTTTCCGGACACATATTTGTACACTCACTACAATTGTTTCTGGTCAGCGGACATCCATTTATCAAACCAAATGTAGGCATTATTACACACGAATATCGTAATCTTCAAGGCTATAGTTTCAGAAACGAAAAACTCTGGCTAAAACAAAAAAAATTGAAATAACTTACATGTTAGCATGAAATAAGCGACAAAACGACCTTAAAAAAAGGTGAAACTCTCAGAAATTTGTGACTAAATGGATAAAATTGTGACGTAAAATTTGTTAAATAATTTCACAAATTGTTGTGAAGTTGTGATAGCTTGAATTTTTTAAATTTTGAAATAATGATAATTATGGCACTTTTTATGATCTTTGATCATTCTGTACAAATAGTTCAGACTTTTAAAACCTGAAAACCTGAAGATGCACAAAATTGTGCAAAAACATTTGTTTGAATTACAATTTTAACAAATTCTCAAAAAATTTAAATGTTAAGTTTTAAAACCCTACGGCGCTGAGCCATTTCTCAATTTTAGTCTCTCCTACAAGGAAACGTTAGTTCAGTTTTTTCTTCTTTTTTTAAAGGCAAAATCTTTTAGGTGGAAAAATATTTTTATATTTTACTATGTTAGAAATGAAATGGCTTACACTGTATCGGCTAGCTCCCTCTACCGCAGTCTGGAACAACTCAGCAACCCGGAAAAAAAAACGATTCTACCAAAAACATTGGCTGTTCTGACTTTTCTTAAGTTCGAATACCACGAACCTACAGAGGAACCTCGCAAGCCTACTCTGAAGGGCACCTCTAGCAGCAAAACGCCAAGTGGTGGTGTGGCACGGCATCAACAATAATTTTATTAACATCCATCGCACAAACAATTACAGAGCTTGCACTGCAAAGGAATTGAAAGAAACCCTGAAGACACTGACAAATATTGTCACCAGATATTCGGAACCAGCTGATCAGCTCGGGTATTCTTGTCATTCCTATTACAAGGTGTCTCATCTCAAAGAGGAAGAGAAGAATGGAGATGGTCAACGAGTATCAGGCACTGCACCACGGCCTCCAATTGGAGCTAAAAATCTTTGCGGATTGTGTTCGAACACCAAAACAACCTGCCAGCTGTTTGTCCAAGCTTCGATCAAACTTGAAAAAAAAATCTCAAACGAGAAGGAGGGCGGAGAAACGAAGACTGATGAACAGAAGCGAGGAAACTGTTGCGCCGACTGACGAGGAGGCTTCAACGGAGAGGGTGAGTTAGAGTTGTGTTATTTGTGTTGCTTTGTTCCAAGTGAGATTTATTCCTCGTGGCCTGCGAAACAATGAGCACAGTTGTAATCCCACCTCCAACCTTGATTTGGATTTCAAAAACAAATTCATTTAGAAATTAGTACCTTATTTTGCGTCCGTTTATGTTAAATTTATCAACTGCCAACAACGTGTTAATTTTTTGAAACTTTGTCTAGAAAACGACATTATACTTGTTTTTTGAGGTTCAGGGTACCGGAAATTGGAATGTTTTTGAACCAAAAAGTACACACTTTTCAGACAACATTTCTAAGAACGGAAATGAACAAGTCAAGGAGAGATGATAAAAACGTTGAAGTCAAACTAGAAAGGGCGAGAGGCGCAGTACAGAGGGTGTAGATGAGAAGTTTTGGCCTTCGGTAATGAAATACTTACGTCTCAGGGGACAAAAACAAACAACCACAGTTAAAGAGACCCATCAAAAGAATCTAATGAAACAAACAGAAAGGCAAGGTCGACCTCTAGGAAAGCAAAGTGAGGGTTCGTTAAAACCTCTTGCTGATGTTGAATTACCAGGTTGGGTACGACAAGTATTGGCATTAGGGACGAAACATCCTCCCAGGGATAAATGTAATGAAACACATTTTGAAACACTACGGCTTTGAGCCAATTCTCAATTGCAGTTTCTCCTACAAGGAGACGTAAATTGCAATTTTTTTCTCTTGTTTCAGAGGCAAAATCTTTAAGGTGGAAAAATATTTTTGTATTTCACCATGTTAGAACTGAATCGGCCTACACTATAGCGGCTAGCTCCCTCCACCACGGTCTGGAACAACTCAGCAACCCAGAAAAAGATCAATTCTATCAAAAATAGTGGCTATTCAGGGACTTTCCTTAAGTTCGGATATCGCGAACCCACAGAGGAACCTCCCAAGCACCTCTAGCAGCAAAACGCCAAGTGGTGGTGTGGCACGACATCATAAATAATTTTATGACATCCATCGCACAAAAAATTACAGAGCTTCCACTGCAAAGGAATTGAAAGAAATCCTGAAGACACTGACAAATATTGTCAGCAGTTATTCTGAACCAGCTGATCAGCTCGGGTATTCTTGTCATTCTTATTAAGAAATGTCTCATTTCAAAGAGGAAGGGAAGAGTGGAGCTGGTCAACAAAAATCAGCCACTGCACCAGGACGTCCAGCTGGAGCTAAAATCTTTGCGGATTGTGTTCGAACACCAAGACACCCTGCCAGCTGTTTTGTCCAAGCTTCGATCAAACTTGAAAAAGAAATCTCAAACGAGAAGGAGGGTGGAGAAAAGAAGACTGGTGAACAGAAGCGAGGAAACTGTTGGGCCGACTGACGAGAAGGCTTCAACGGAGAAGGTGAGTTAGAGTGTGTTATTTGTAGTGCTTTGTGCCATGTGAGATTTATTCCTCGTGGCCTGCAAAACAATGAGCACAGTTATAATCCCACCTCAAGCCTTGATTTGGATTTTAAAAACAAAATCACTTAAAAATTAGTCCGTGATTCTGCGTCCATTTATCTTAAATTTATCAATTGCCACCGACTCGTAAAGTTTTTGAAAGTTTGTCTAGAAAACGACGTATACCTGATTTTTTGAGGTTCAGGGTACCGGAAATTGGGGTGTTTTCGAACCAAATGGGTACGCAGTTTTCAGACAAAATTTCTAAGAACGGAGATTAACAAGGCAAGGAGAGATGAGAAAAACGTTGAAGTCAAACTAGTAAGGGAGAGAGGCGCAGTACAGAGGGGTCTAGATGAGAAGTTTTGGCCTTCGGTAATGAAATACTTAAGTCTCAGCGGACAAAGACAAACAAGAACAGTTAAAGAGACCCATCAAAAGAATCTAATGAAACAATCAGAAAGGCAAGTTCGACCTCTAGAAAAGCAACGTGAGGGTTCGGTAAAAGCTCTTGTTGATGTTGAATTACCAGATTGGGTACGACAATTATTGGCATCAGGGACGAAACATCCTCTCAGGGTCAAATATAATGAGACAAATTTTCTCGCCGAGATTGAGATCTTTCTATCGGATCTCAAAAATTGTAAAGTCCCTGGGAAAGCCTTTTGTGAGATCAAAGCTGTGGCAAAAACCTTTGCTAAAAAGATGAAACAATCACCAACTGACAAGGGCGTTGAGAAGGCCCGAAAATATCTGAAGAGTAATGGATTAGTTGTGGTTACGTATGACAAGGATGTGGGTTTTTGTGTAATGAGGAAGGACACCTACGAGAACATGTTGCTTATTTTTTATATTCAAATCTGTTCAGAGAAGGTAAAGGAACAAGAGCTGCCTTTGATATGAAGAAGGAAAAAGATATCAATAAGGAGTTGTTGGCTAAGAGGAAAAAAACGAAATAAGTGAGAATCTCTACACAAAGATGAGGTCTACTGAGAGGCAGCCCGCTAGGCTTTATGGGTTGGCTAAGGTGCATAAAGAGAATGCCTTTATATGACCGGTCCTCTTATTGCCTGGTAGCTCCTATTTTAACCCGAACAAAGTTCATGCAAAAGTTTCTGTAAAAATTGAGGGCGCAAACATCGAAACCAACTCACTAGATGCGAGAGAAATCTTAGAGAGCATTAGTTTTGAGCCCAATAAAATTGTGATATCTCTAGCTCTGAAAAGTTTGTATACAAATGCTCCACTCAATGAAGTAACAGACATAGCTCTGAGAAAACTGTATGAGCAAGATGAACCACCATCAAATGCTAGGAAAACCATGAAAAGATTGTTCAACATGGTTGTTATTCAAGTCATTTTCAAGTGCAATGAAACATGGTACGTTCAGTAAGATGGTTTGGTACTGGGGGCATCTCTTGCCGTTATCTTAGCAAATCTTTGGCTAAAGAAGTACCAAACTGCGTTATCGAGGGATTTTCCCGAATTTTTTTTTGCCCGAAAAATATCTCAACGGAGTATATCCCGAATGCGATAAGAAGGCCACGTACAGGTCAAAAGGCGTGGAATGTGAATGCTGTTTGGACTGGTATAACGTGAAATGCGGTTATAAATCAGATGATGAGAATCGATATATAAGTGAAATTGTCTGATAGTGTAGAAAAAGTGTCGCGATAAGGGAGAAAAATAAGTCAGTCCAGCAAGCTAAATTAATTCTCCGTTACGTTGACGATATAATCAGAACAGTGAAGAATGGTCCTGAAAGAGTGCTACGGGCAGCAAACTTACTACTTCCAAATTTACACTTCACATTGGAGACACCAAATACAAACGAGAAATTGGCATTATTGGATTTAAAAATTAGTATTGAAAAAAACAGGGAAATTAACTGTGGGTGGTATCAGAAACCAACAGATACAGGTACCATACTAATTTTTAGAAGTTGCACCCCCTTCATTACAACAGAAATGTGATTGAAGGAACTGTTCACAGGGTTTTCCGCAGTACGTCAACGTGGAAAGATTATGATAAAGCGATGAAAATCAACTGTGATCAGTGGTTGGATAACCAATATCCGGAAAGTTGGTCGTCGCGGGTTGTGTCATAAGCCCTTGAAAAGGTCATCTAGGGGGGCAAAAATAAAAGGAAGATGGCTGAGACCTGTGATTATAGCAGTGATTCACCACCCATCTTGATGGTTGAATATAGGGGGAATCACAATCAGACATTAGCAAAAAAAAGTTCGCGATATCATCAAAACGCAGATAATATTCACGATGAGGAAAATGAAAACTTGTATGCCCTCCTTAAAGTCCTCCTTTTCCAGTGAAATGATATCAAAGTAGTGTACAGACTTGACTGCTGTGGGTGCAAATCCATCTATGTCGGCCAGACGGTCCGAAATCTCACCACAAGGATTGAAGAACACCGAAAAGAAGATGCCCCAGTCGGACAGCATATAAGGCACTGTGGCAGTGAGAGTGGTATGTCGGAGTTTAATTAGAAGATTGAAATTTTTCCATTGAAATTACCACTTAGCTTGAAATAGGCGACAAAACGAACTTAAAAAAGGTGACAATAAGAACGATGAAAGTCTCAAAAACATGTGACTAAATGAATAAACTTGTTACGTAAAAGATGTTAATTTTTTTCAGTGAAATTTGTGAAATTGTGGTTGGCTGAATTTTTTAAATTTTGAAATAAAAATGTGTATGACACTTTTTATGATCTTTGATCATTTTGTACAGATAGTTTAGATTTTTTAAATCTGAACTCGCGCAAAATTGTGCAAAAATATTTGTTTAAATTTAAATTTTTAACACATTCTCAAAAATTTAGATGTAAAATTTTGAAACCCTACGGCGTTGAGCCAATTCTCAATTACAGTCTCTCCTACAAGGAAACTTTATTTCAATTTTTTCTTCTTTTTTCAGAGACAAATTCTTTTAGATGGAAAAACCCTTTTCTGTTTTACCATGTTAGAATTGAAAGGGTGTATATTGTAGCGACTAGCTCCCACTACCAGGGTCTGGAACAACTCAGCAACCCGGAAAAAGACCAATTCTGCCCACAATTTTGGCTATTCAGGGACTTTCCTTAAACCCGAATACAATGAACCCACAGAGGAACCTCGCAATCCTACTCTGCAGGTCACCTCTAGCATAAAAACGTCAAGTAGTGGTGTGGCACGACATCAGCAATAATTTTATCAACAGCCACCGCACAAACAATTACAGAGCTTGTACTGCAAAGGAAATGACAGAAATCTTGAAGACACTGACAATTATCCTCAGCGCAGTTATCACTAGATATCGGAACCAGCTCGGGTATTCTTGTCATTCATATTACGAGGTGTCTCATTTCGAAGAGAAAGAGAAGAATGGATCTGGTCAACGAATATCAGGCACTGCACCAGGTCGTCCAGCTCGAGCTAAAATCTTTTTGAATTGTGTTTGAACACCAAGATAACCTGTCAGCTGTTTTTTCGAAGCTTCGATCAAACATGAACAAAAAATCTCAAACGAGAAGGAGGGCGGAGAAAAGAAGACCGGTGATCAGAGGCGAGAAAACTTTTGGGCATACTGACGAGGAAGCTTCAACGGAGAGAGTGAGTTAGAGTTGTGTTATCTGTGTTGCTTTGTGTCACGTGATAATTTTTTTCCTCGTGGTCTGCAAAACAATGAGCACAGTTGTACTCCCACCTCCAATCTTGATTTGGATTTTAAAAAACAAAGTCATTTACTTAAAAAACAAACTCGAGCTGTGACACAAAGCAAGCTACGGTCCATGCTGTTCAGGCGTTCATCAAAAGCGCTAACGAAACGATGTTCTGCTAAAGCTGGACTTCAGCAATGCGTTCAACACCGTTAGAAGAGACTAGGTCGCTGAACTCCTTGCAGAAGAAATGCCGGAACTTCTTCCGTTCTACAGACTCTGCTACGAACAGGGAAGCTTCTTGTCTTTCAGCGAAGAGTTCATTGTCTCTGAGGAAGGGTTCCAACAAGGAGACCCTCTAGCGGTTTTCCTTTTCTGTCTGTCCATCCACAGATTTATTGTCAGATTGAAGGCCAGATTGAAAATTGCCTTCTTTGACGACATCACTAAAAGTGACAACTGGAAGATTGTCATTGGAGATCTTCGCCTCGTCATGGCTGAGATCGAAAAAGTCGGCTTGTCCTTGAACGATGAAAAGTGTGAAATAGTTTTCTTCAGTTTTAATCATGAGTTTCGCACCAAGGTTACCAACGAGTTCAAGCTTCTGTGCCCCAGGATCAAGACTGTGCAGGACTCTGAAATTGAGCTTCTTGGCTCCGCCTTGGTACCGATCTCGATTGAAACTATTTTCAACCAGAAGCTGAAAGGCATCTTTCTGATGAAAGAGCGGCTGAAACACGTATCCTCTCACTCTGCTTTATTCATGCTGAAGAATGAATGTTTTCTCATTCCTAAGCTGATGTACTTCCTTCGAACATCAGAAGTCTATCGGAGAACTGATCTCCTTCTCACGCTTGATAACACAATTATCACTGTTCTGGAAAACATCATAAACATCAAGATAGATGTTGCTGTGTGGCAGCATGCTTCACTACCAGCCCGTTCTAGAGGCCTTTGTATCTTACCCCCCACTAAACTGGCTGTTGTTTCGTACCTCTCGTCTTTCCTTTCAGTCGAAGATTTAGCACAGCAGGTCTATGCTTTTTCCCAAACTGACATAATAACGGACGCCCTTATTGGCTTTGATGCTTTCACACCAGATGGAGCTCCCCCGCGATCTTTCAAACAGTGCGAAATATACGACAAAATCACGGAAAAACAAGTTAGCCAGTTTCTCCAGGAAGCCACAGCCAATGACGCCGCCAGATTACATGGAGCTGCTTGTACAGGAGCGAACGACTGTCTCAACGCTATGCCCTCGAGAACTCTAGGTTTGCATATGTCAGACGAGCAGCTGAGAATCGCCGTTAGCTTCAGACTAGGTGCACCAATTTGCTCCTCACACACCTGTTGGTGTGGCGCCAAGGTTGAAGCCGGTGGGTCACACGCGTTTGTCTGTCTTCGCAGTCGAAGTCGCCATGCTAGGCACCACCTCGGCAACGAGATTATCCACAAAGCCCTGCAGAGTGCTCATATTCCAGCAGAATTGGAACCAGCAGCAGGTATGTTCCGAGACGACAACAAAAAACCAGACGGCGTTACCCTGATGCCCTGGCACTTAGATTGCCCCATGGCGTGGGATTTCACCTGCGTGCATCGCCTGGCCGCCTCATACTCCACACAAGCAGCTACTCCTGGTCCATGTGTCGCTGAACTTGCCGAGTCTCGAAAAGTCAGTAACTACTCGGCCATATCACAGACACATTTCTTCCAGCCAGTTGCAGTAGAGACATTAGGTGGACTCGGCCCGAGCACCCTTGACTTTGTAAATGACTTGGGTAGACGGATATTTCTTGCCACCGGAGAGAAGAGAGCAACTGAATATCTATGACAACGTTTGGGAGTAGCAGTGCCAATGGGAAAGGACGAGAGGCGCAGTACAGAGGGGTGTAGATGAGAAGTTTTGGCCTTCGGTAATGAAATACTTAAGGCTCAGGGGACAAAGACAAACAACAACGGTTAAAGAGGCCCATCAAAACAACCTAATGAAACAAACAGAAAGGCAAGGTCGACATCTAGGGAAGCAAAGTGAGGGTTCGATAAAATCTCTTGCTGATGTTGAATTACCAGGTTGGTCACGACATGTATTGGCATTAGGGACAAAACATCCTCCCAGGGATAAATGTAATGAGACACATTTTGAAACACTACGGCCTTGAGCCAATTCTCAATTACAGTTTCTCCTACAAGGAGACGTAATTTTAAATTTTTTCCCTTGTTTCAGAGGCAAATTCTTTTTGGGTGGAAAAATATTTTTATGTTTTAATATGTTAGAACTGAAATGGCTTACACTGTAGCGGCTAGCTCCCTCCACTACGGTCTGGAACAATTCAGCAACCCGGAAAAAGAACAATTCTACCAAAAATATTGGCTATTCAGGGACTTTCCTTAAGTAAAAATACCGCGAACCCACAGAAGAACCTCGCAAGCCTACTCTGCAGGGCACCTCTAGCAGCAAAACGCTAAGTGGTGGTGTGGCACGACATCAGCAATAATTTTATGACATCCATCGCACAAACATTTACAGAGCTTGCACTGCAAAGAAATTGACAGAAATCCTGGAGACACTGACAAATATTGTCACCAGATATTCGGAACCAGCTGATCAGCTCGGGTATTCTTGTCATTCCTATTACGAGATGTCTCATTTCAAAGAGGAAGAGAAGAATGGAGCTGGTCACCGAATATCAGCCACTGCACCAAGACCTCCAATTAGAGCTAAAAATCTTTGCAGATTGTGTTCGAACACCAAGACAATCTGCCAGCTGTTTGTCCAAGCTTCGATCAAACTTGAAAAAGAAATCTCAAACGAGAAGGAGGGCGGAGAAAAGAAGACTGGTGAACAGAAGCGAGGAAACTGTTGGGCCGACTGACGAGAAGGCTTCAACGGAGAGGGTGAGTTAGAGTTGTGTTATTTGTGTTGCTTTGTGCCAAGTGAGATTTCTTCCTCGTGGCCTGCGAAACAATGAGCACAGTTGTAATCCCACCTCAAAATCTTGATTTGGATTTTAAAAACAAACTCACTTAGAAATTAGTCCGTGATTATGCGTCCATATAAGTTAAATTTATCAATTGCCACCAACGCGTTTTTCAAAGTTTGTCTAGAAAACGACACATACCTGATTTTTTGAGGTTCAGGGTACCGGAAATTGGGGTGTTTTCGAACCAAGTGGTATGCAGTTTTCAGACAAAATTTCTAAGAACGGAGGTTAAAAAGGCATGGAGAGATGAAAAAAAAGTTGGAGTCAAACTAGAAAGGGAGAGAGGCGCAGTACAGAGGGGTGTAGATGAGAAGTTTTGGCCTTCGGTAATGAAATACTCAAGTCTCAGCGGACAAAGACAAACAACAACATTTAAAGAGACCCATCAAAAGAATCTAAAGGAACAATCAGAAAGGCAAGTTCGACCTCTAGGAAAGCAAAGTGAGGGTTCGGTAAAAGCTCTTGCTGATGTTGAAATACCAGGTTGGGTACGACAAGTATTGGCATTAGGGACGAAACATCCTCTCAGGGTCAAATATAATGAGACACATTTTCTCGCCGAGATTGAGATCTTTCTATCGTATCTCAAAAATTATAATGTCCCTGGGGAGGTCTTTTGTGAGATCAATGCTGTGGCAAAAACCTATGCTAAAACGATAAAACAATCACCATCTGACAAGGGCGTTGAGAAGGCCCGAAAATATCTGAAGAGTGATGGATTAGTTGCGGTACCGTATAACAAGGGCGTGGGTTTTTGTGTAATGAGGAAGGATACATACGAGAACAGGTTGCTTAACTTTTTAGATTCAAATCTATTCAGAGAAGGTAAAGGAACAAGAGGTGCGTTTGATATGAAAAAGGAAAAAAAATATCAATAAGGAGTTGTTGGCTATGAGGAAAAAAGACGAAATAAGTGAGAATCTTTACGCAAAGATGAGGTCTACTGAGAGGCAGCCCGCTAGGCTTTATGGGTTGGCGAAGGTGCATAAAGAGAATGCCCTCTTATGACCGGTCCTCTCATTGCCCGGTAGCTCCTATTGTAACCCGAACAAGGTTCATGCAAAAGTTTCTGAGAAAATTGAGGGCGCAAACATCGAAACCAACTCATTAGATGCGAGAGAAATCTCAGAGAGCATTAGTTTTGAGCCCAATAAAAATGTGATATCTCTAGCTGTGAAAAGTTTGTATACAAATGCTTCACTCAAAGAAGCAGTAGACATAGCTCTGAGAAATCTGTATGAGCAAGATGAACCACCATCAATTGCGAAAAACCATGAAAAGATTGTTCAACATAGTTGTTAGTCAAGTCAATTTCAAGTGCAATGAAACATGGTACGTTCAGTAAGATGGTTTGGTAATGGGGGCATCTCTTGCCGTTATCTTAGCAAATCTTTGGCTAAAGAAGTACCAAACTGCGTTATCGAGGGATATTACCGATATTTTTTTGCCCGAAAAATATCTCAACGGAATATGTCCCGAATGCAATAAGAAGGCCACGTACACGTCAAACGTCGTGGAATGTGAATGCTGTTTAGACTGGTATAACGTGAAATGCGGTAATAAATCAGATGATGAGAATCGATATATAAGTGAAACTGTCTGGTACTGTAGAAAAAGCGTCGCGATAAGGGAGAAAAATAGGTCAGTGCAGCAAGCTAAATTATTTCTCCGTTACGTTGACGATATAATCAGAACAGTGAAGAATGGTCCTGAAAGAGTGCTACGGGCAGCAATTTTACTACATCCAAGTTTACACTTCACATTGGAGACACCAAACACAAACGAGAAATTGGCATTGATGGATGTAAAAATTAGTATTGAAAAAAACAGGAAAATGACTGTGGGTGGTATCAGAAACCAACAGATACAGGTACCATACTAAATTTTCCAAGTTGCACCCCATTCATTACAACAGAAATGTGATTGAAGGAACTGTTCACAGGTTTTTCCGCAGTACGTCAACGTGGAAAGAGTATGATAAAACGATGAAAATCAACTGTGATCAGTGGTTGGATAACCAATATCCGGAAAGTTGGTCGTCGCGGGTTGTGTCATAAGCCCTTGAAAAGGTCATCAAGGGGAGCAAAAACAAAAAGAAGATGGCTGAGAAAAAGAAGACCTGTGATTATAGCAGTGATTCACCACCCATCTTGATAGTTGAATATAGGGGGAATCACCTTCAGACAGTAGCAAAAAAAGTGCGCGATATCATCAAAACGCAGATAATATTCACGATGAGGAAAATGAAAACAGTGAGCTGATATCAAAAGTGGTGTACAGACTTGACTGCTGTGGGTGCAAATCCATCTATGTTGGCCAGACGTTCCGACATCTCACCACAAGGATTGAGGAACACCGAAAAGAGGATTCCCCAGTTGGACAGCATATAAGGCAGTGTGGCAGTGAGATTGGTATGTTGGAGTTTAATTAGAAGATAATCGACCAGGCGTCCAGCAGCATCAAGTTGCTTACATTAGAGGCGCTACACATTAGGAAAGAGTGACCGGTAATTAACACGCGCGATGAGTTTAGAAAAAGGGAGCTGACACTAAGGCTTAAAAACCAGAATAAAAATCTAGCTAAAACAAATAATTTTGAAAAAAATTTTCCATTGAAATTACCACTTAGCATGAAATAGGCGACAAAACGAACTTAAAAAAGGTGACAATAAGAAAGATGAAAACTCTCAAAAACATGTGACTAAATGAATAAACTTGTTACGTAAAAGATAATAAATTATTTCAGTGAAGTTTGGGAAATTGTGGTTGGCTGAACTTTTTAAATTTTGAAATAAAAATGTGTATGACTTTTTTTATGATCTTTGATCATTTTGTACAGATAGTTTAGATTTTTTAAATCTGAACTCGCGCAAAATTGTGCAAAAATATTTGTTTAAATTTACATTTTTAACGCAGTCTCAATAATTTAGATGTAAAATTTTGAAACCCTACGGCGTTGAGCCAATTCTCAATTACAATTTCTCCTACAAGGAAACTTTATTTCAATTTTTTCTTCTTTTTTCAGTGACAAAATCTTTTAGGTGGAAAAATCTTTTTAAATTTTACTATGTTAGAAATGAAATGGCTTACACTGTAGCGGCTAGCTCCCTCTACCACGGTCTGGAACAACTCAGCAACCCGGAAAAAGAACGATTCTACCAAAAACATTGGCTATTCACTGACTTTTCTTAAGTTCGAATACCACGAACCTACAGAGAAACCTCGCAAGCCTACTCTGAAGGGCACCTCTAGCAGCAAAACGCCAAGTGGTGGTGTGGCACGGCATCATCAATAATTTTATTAACATCCATCGCACAAACAATTACAGAGCTTGCACTGCAAAGGAATTGAAAGAAATCCTGAAGACACTGACAAATATTGTCACCAGATATTCGGAACCAGCTGATCAGCTCGGGTATTCTTGTCATTCCTATTACAAGGTGTTTCATCTCAAAGAGGAACGGAAGAATGGAGGTGGTCAACGAGTATCAGGCACTGCACCAAGGCCTCCAATTGGAGCTAAAAATCTTTGCGGATTGTGTTCGAACACCAAGACAACCTGTCAGCTGTTTTTTCGAAGCTTCGATCAAACATGAACAAAAAATCTCAAACGAGAAGGAGGGCGGAGAAAAGAAGACCGGTGATCAGAGGCGAGAAAAATGTTGGGCATACTGACGAGGAAGCTTCAACGGAGATGGTGAGTTAGAGTTGTGTTATCTGTGTTGCTTTGTGTCATGTGATGTTTTTTTCCTCGTGGTCTGCAAAACAATGAGCACAGCTGTACTCCCACCTCCAATCTTGATTTGGATTTAAAAAAACAAATCATTTAGTTAACAAAAAACTCGAGCTGTGACACAAAGCAAGCTGCGGTCGATGCTGTTCGGGCGTTCATCAAAAGCGCTAACGAAAACGATGCTCTGCTAAAGCTGGACTTCAGCAATGCGTTCAACACCGTTAGAAGAGACTATGTCGCTGAACTCCTTGCAGAAAAAATGCCGGAACTTCTTCCGTTCTACAGACTCTGCTACGAACAGGGAAGCTTCTTGTCTTTCGCCGAGAGTTCACGAAGAGAACAAGGGGACCCTCTAGCCGTTTTTTTCTTTCTGTCCATCCACAAATTTATTGTCAGATTGAAGGCCAGATTTAAAATTCATATTACGAGGTGTCCAGTCGTCCAGCTCGAGCTAACCCGGGTCGAGATCCCGCTCAAAAACCGCTCAAGATTTGAGCGGTTTGAGCAGTTTTCCAGCAAGAATTGGGCGGTTTGAGCGGTTTGGGCGGTTTGGGCGGTTTTTTTTTTGGAAAAACCGCTCAAACCACTCAAATCTTGCTTAAAAAACCGCTCAAAAACCGCTCATTTGAGCGGTTTTTGAGCGGTCTTCTCGGGTCGAGGTCCCAGACTCATGTCCATACTTTCGCGAACGAAAAACTAAGGCGCGAATTTCGCGACCTAGGCGGAAACGGCATGACTCCAAAGACAACGGCGCGACCGTTTGGCCAGCGCGACCAAAAAGTGCACTTTCAAGACTTTCGCGACCGAGGTGGAGACGGCGCGTCTTTGCAGACCGAAGCGGAGACGGTGCGACCAAGATTATATAGACGGATACGATGCACATTACTATGGATACCTGTGGTCTGAGGTACGTATCACTGTCACAGGAATTTCAAAAGCATGAATTAGAATGCAGAGTATTCAGTATTCATTGTGGTGCGTAATTTATAATGGCTTCGCTGCGCGACACTATTTTCAGGGCCGCATGGGCTAACGGATAAGGCGTGTGACTTCGAATTAGAAGTTGAGAGGTTCGAATCCCTCCGTAGTCGACTATTTATTATTAAATTTTGCGCGGTTTTTGAGCGGTTTTTTTAGATAAACCGCTCAAAACCGTGCAAATCTTGCGCGGTTTTTGAGCGTTTTTTTTAGATAAACCGTTCAAAAACCGCTCAAACCGCTCATTTTGAAGCAAGATTTTGAGCGTAATTGTCTAAAAAAACCGCTCAAACCGCTCAAATCTTGCTTCAAATTAGGTGAAAAATCTCGACTCGGGAATATCTTTTTGGATAATGCTCATTGTTTTGCAGACCACGAGGGAAAAAAACATCACGTGACACAAAGCAACACAGATAACTATCAGCCGCCTCATACTCCACCCAAGCAGCTACTCCTGGTCCATGTGTCGCTGAACTTGCCGAGTCTCGAAAAGTCAGTAACTACTCGGCCATATCACAGACACACTTCTTCCAGCCGGTTGCAGTAGAGACATTAGGTGGACTCGGCCTTAGCACTCTTGACTTTGTAAATGACTTGGGTAGATGGATATTTCTTGCCACAGGAGAGAAGAGAGCAACTGAATATCTAAGACAACGTTTGGGAGTAGCAGTGCAAATGGGAAATGCTGCAGCTATTATTGAGACGTTCAAAAGCGACCCCGACACGCTTCTTGTCAATGAACTGATCCACTACCGATGATTGGATACATTCCCATCTGCCCCGCTGCTCCCAGGAGTTTTCTCCACGTTAATTCCGTTAGATGTTGTTATAATTTTGTACTTGTAATATGGATATTGAGACGGTGTTTTTAAATGATGGTTACGACGATGCATTTAATGCTGACCGATTAATTGTCAGTCATTTAGACATTAGTCGGTGATTATGCGTCCATATATGTTAAATTTATCAACTGTCAACAACGTGTTAAATTTTTGAGAGTTTGTCTAAAAAACTACATTGTACTTGATTTTTTGAGGTTCAGGGTACCGGAAAACGGGGTGTTTTCGATCCAAGTGATCACAGTCGTCAGAATTGGTGTTCTTGCAGTACTTTTGCCACATCATAAACTTGATTGCCAAGAGATTACTGTTAAATGAAGACAGTATGTATCAGTTGTCAGTAAATGTATCAGCTGTCAAGGAAGCATCTCAAAACTGCCGTCAGGTTCACGGCTCAACTCGCCCTCAGGAGAAACTCAAAGACGAACAAAGAATCAGTTTGTTGCGCTAAAGATACCGCTGTTGAACATTATGGACAAAAAACTACCAAATTTTTAAAACCCGAGGGAACAATTGACGTTTTTGTACCTCGGCAGGAAGCCTCAGTCGATATTCAGATATATTGTTTGAGCAAAATAAGCCCTTGATAGCTTAGGCTTCTTAAACAACCTCGCAACTTCGGAGAGTGCAATGACATTCGCCATCCGAGCGGTTACGGGAAAATGGAACGACGGAAACCAATTGAACTCTATCACATAGAGGAGAATTTTACAAAAACGCAAAGCGAGTATTAACATATCCTATCCATCACAAACAGCCAAGTGATGAACATGGTTCTGTCTCTACCAGTAGAATTTCATATAGTCAGTGGAAGTCTGAGTCCTCTCGAAATGTGTTCGACTCGTTTCCCGGCTTCCAAACTTCAAGCCTGTAAGCGTTGATGTTGAGAAAACGTTCTCTCCCAGACGCATCTGCAAAATTTTCATGAAAAATTGACTATCAACGTGCAATCACGGTCCAAATGTCTTTCTGAGAAAACATCGTTCTTTTATTAGAAAAAAAGGCTCAATAATTTATTTGTTATTCAGTGCTTTGCTAAATGAGGCTTGCTAAATCACATGACAATTAAATGTTATCGTCAACTAAATTATCATGTACTTATCATGTGGTTTTGTCATGTGTCATGAACCAGTCATGTGACTTCGTTTAGCTCTTGATAAATTACGAGAGCTTTTAGGGCACGGTAACATTCCCATTAAACGGACTTGAAATAATGATATGTTTGACACCTCGGTTCTTATGATACTTTCAAGAATAAAAATTGTTAAAATGTGAATTCGAACAATTTCGGCGGAACTATGTTCATCGTCAGGTTATTAAATTTGTTATAAACTTATTTACAGACGTTAAAACATATGAAAAGACTATTAAGTGGTTTCAAACAAAGAATAAAATCTTTCCACCAACCAAATTTAAACATTATTACACAAGAGTTTCGTAATCATTTTTTCCATAAATTTTTCTGATTTTTAACCTTTCTAGCGTTTCCTTACAAAATTTTTTCGATTGACACGTTCGATATTACAAGCCAAAAAAATTTTTTGGACTAAAATCCAAGTGTCAGCTACCTACTCCTGAACTCATCCCGCGTGTTGAACCCTGCCTCCTTTGCCTAGTATGCAGAGCGTCCAATGTTAGGATTTTCATTGCTCTTTTATCTACTAACTGAACTGTGCTGTGGTCGCTTCCTCCCCACACTGACGTATGTGAATGCCTACAGGCGAGTCCTCTTTCTCGTGTTCCTCAATCTTTATGTCCAAATGTCGAACAGTTTGTCCAGTATATGTGGAATTACATCCACAACAAGACAATTTGTAGACCACATTGGATTTCAGATCACAAGAGAATGACGACTTAAGAGAGGGAAGAGCCGTTTTCAATTTCTGGGTCTTAAACAAAACTTGTTCGTTGCTGATGATGCGCACCCTGTTTGCAAACAATCTATTAAATATTCAAATGCGGGCTTCATCATCTCGCCATTTTTTAGCTTTTCAACGTATTATTTTTGCATGTTTAAGCTATATCGTATATTCCAATGGTTAAGAATTTTTTTTCGATTTTCCAATTTGGTTTTAGTGGTTATTTAACCAAGTTTCAATGAAGCAGCCCAAAATCGAATTAGGGGTTGCGAGTTTGGCCTGCAATATTGAATGCCTGAATCATTTTAGTTAACGAGATAAGACGATTTTTGAGAATTTTTGAGCCATCATATATGACTACTCAAATCCTTGTAGTTTTCGAGATAAAACGTTTTTGTGATTTTTTAGAAAATTTTCAGAAAACTTAAATTATTATTATTTTTAAAAATTTGAAATTCGCAACCCTGTAGTTGGGTATTGTCAGAGTACTATCAAGGATTGCGAGTCTTGCCGCCGAAAATGACTGCTCAAATCCATGTAGTTTTCAAGATATGAAGTTTTTTGTGATTTTTTCAAAAATTTTCAGAAAACTTAAATTATTATTTTTCGAAATCTGAAATTAGCAACTTTGAAAATGGGTGCTGTCAGAGTACTCTAAGGAATTACAAATCTTGCCCTCAAAAATGACTGTTCAAATCCTTATAGTTTTTGAGATATGACGTTTTCTGTGATTTTTTCAAAACGTTTTCAGTAAAATAGTATTTTTTTCCCGCAAAATCTGAAATTCCTGTAGTTGGGTCCTGTCAGAGTACTCTCAAAGATTGCGAATCTTGCCTCCAAGTATGACTGCTCGTTTTTTTGTATTTGTTGAGATACGACGTTTTTTTGTGATTTTTTCAAAAAATTTTAGAAAACTTAAATTATTATGGTTTGTTAAAATCTGAAATTCCCAACGCTATAGTTCGGTGTTGTCAGGGTACTCTAAAGAGTTTCAAATCTTGCCACATGTGACTACGAATTGTGGCTGCTCAAATGCTTTTCATTTCCGAATTGTGACGTTTTTTGATTTTTTCATAATTTCTCAAAGAACTTATCTACAAAGAAATTCAAAAAATTTGAAACTACCTACTCGATGAAGATACAACTTTTTTTGTCAACGTCACCCTGGCGTCTCAAATCTTGCCTCTTAATATGAATGCTCGAATCCTTTTAGTTTCAGAGATAAGACGTTTTTTTTCAGTTTTTTTTCGGGAAACTTAGGTGTAAAAAAGTTCACAAAATTTTGAATTCCTAACTCTATAGTAGGGTGTCTCAGGGACTCTCAGTGGTTGTAAATCTGGCCTCCAAATTTTTCTAAAGGCCGATCAAGTTTTCGAGATGACGCTTTTTAAAATGGGAATTTAAAAAAATATAAAGTTCCAAATTACCAACCATGTAATTTGGTGCAGTCAGAGTACACTAAGAATTTGCAGATGTTGTTTTCAATATATGCGGTTTTTCATGATTTGTCGACAAATGTCGAAGCACCGGAGGTGCGTTAAAAGCTAGTTGACTTTGATTTACATCAAACTGTAGCATGAGCGTTGGGGGTTTCTCGTTTCGCTTGTCGTTTTTTGCCCGAGTTTCTGTCTTAGTTGGTATTAATTTTGCTCCAAGGGTTTTGCTTAGTGTTTCCGACTCAACTTTGGATGACCACTCCTCTGAGTACTAATTTTCCTTCCATTGATGTCTACTGATCGTTATTGGTTCATGGTAAAATTACCATGTAGATGTGCTCCTAAAAATTCTGTGCAGCGTACCCTTTATTATATTTCTCTTTTACGCCAATGGTGCACAACTTCGGAAGTTTAAAATCGTGCCAGTATCCGTTGTTCTTGGTACCATCCATGTTTAACTTGCTTATTATCATCTACAATTTTTATAAATATCGAAAAAAGCCAAGTCACCGTTCTCGTTTGGTGTTTCAAGTGTGAATTGTAAGTAAGCTGCAATTTGTTGGCAGCTTGCAATACGACGCTCGGGTCGCCTTTAACAGTCTTTGAAAAATTGTCTACTTAACGCAGCTCACATTCACGCCTTCAATTGCACAAGTTGCAGAAACAATTTTTTCTGATATGCCTTTTGTAATCTCAATCCAAAATGCTACCACAACTCTTATGATACCAATTCAAACAGTCCTCGCATTGCACAGCCTTGGTTCTGAAAGCCACTTTTCTATAGCATTTTGGGCATTTATTGATCATGTTCTCTAGGATATCAAACTTTTGAGGGATATCCATAGCCAAAATTTTCTAAGTCTTTCAACCAAAGGTTTGCCAGAATGATAACCAGGGATGCACCCAAGGCCAATCCATCCATCTGTACTTATCATGTGTCGTTGCACTTAAGCTGAAGATTACAAACAGCCATGTCCAAAAGGCATTTAACGAGATAAGACGATTTTTGAGAATTTTTGAGCCATCATATATGACTACTCAAAGCCTTGTATTTTTCGAGATAAAACGTTTTTGTGATTTTTTTAGAAAATTTTCAGAAAACTTAAATTATATATATTTTTAAAAATTTGAAATTCGCAACCCTGTAGTTGGGTATTGTCAGAGTACTATCAAGAATTGCGAGTCTTGCCTCCAAATATTACTGCTCAAATCCATATAGTTTTCGAGATATGACGTTTTTTGTGATTTTCTCAAAAATTTTCAGAAAAATTATTTTATTATGATTTTTAAAAATCTGAAATTCGCAAACCTGTAGTTGGGTACTGTCAGAGTACTATCAAGGATTGCGAGTCTTGCCGCCAAAAATGACTGCTCAAATCCATGTAGTTTTCGAGATATGAAGTTTTTTGTGATTTTTTCAAAAATTTTCAGAAAACTTAAATTATTATCTTTCGAAATCTGAAATTAGCAACTTTGAAAATGGGTGCTGTCAGAATACTCTAAGAAATTACAAATCTTGCCTTCAAAAAATACTGTTCAAATCCTTATAGTTTTTGAGATATGACGTTTTCTGTGATTTTTTCAAAACGTTTTCAGAAAAATAGTATTTTTTTCCGCAATATCTGAAATTCCTGTAGTTGGGTCCTGTCAGAGTACTCTCAAAGATTGCGAATCTTGCCTCCAAGTATGACTGCTCGTTTTTTTGTATTTGTCGAGATACGACATTTTTCAAAAATTTTTATAAAACTTAAATTATTATGGTTTGTTAAAATCTGAAATTCCCAACGCTATAGTTCGTTGTTGTCAGGGTACTCTAAAGAGTTTCAAATCTTGCGACATGTGACTGCGAAATGTGACTGCTCAAATGCTTTTTATTTCCGAATTGTGACGTTTTTTGATTTTTTCATAATTTCTCAAAGAACTTATCTACAAAGAAATTCAAAAAATTTGAAACTACCTACTCGATGAAGATACAACTTTTTTTGTCAACGTCACCCTGGCGTCTCAAATCTTGCCTCTTAATATGAATGCTCGAATCCTTTTAGTTTCAGAGATAAGACGTTTTTTTTTCAGTTTTTTTTTCGGGAAATTTAGGTGTAAAAAAGTTTACAAAATTTTGAATTCCTAACTCTATAGTAGGGTGTCTCAGGGACTCTCAGTGGTTGTAAATCTGGCCTCCAAATTTTTCTAAAGGCCGATCAAGTTTTCGAGATGACGCTTTTTAAAATGGGAATTTAAAAAAATATAAAGTTCCAAATTACCAACCATGTAATTTGGTGCAGTCAGAGTACACTAAGAATTTGCAGATGTTGTTTTCAATATATGCGGTTTTTCATGATTTGTCGACAAATTTCGAAGCACCGGAGGTGCGTTAAAAGCTAGTTGACTTTGATTTACATCAAACTGTAGCATGAGCGTTGGGGGTTTCTCGTTTCGCTTGTCGTTTTTTGCCCGAGTTTCTGTCTTAGTTGGTATTAATTTTGCTCCAAGGGTTTTGCTTAGTGTTTCCGACTCAACTTTGGATGACCGCTCCTCTGAGTACTAATTTTCCTTCCATTGATGTCTACTGATCGTTATTGGTTCATGGTAAAATTACCATGTAGATGTGCTCCTAAAAATTCTGTGCAGCGTACCCTTTATTATATTTCTCTTTTACGCCAATGGTTCACAACTTCGGAAGTTTAAAAGCGTGCCAGTATCCGTTGTTCTTGGTACCATCCATGTTTAACTTGCTTATTATCATCTACAATTTTTATAAATATCGAAAAAAGCCAAGTCACCGTTCTCGTTTGGTGTTTCAAGTGTGAATTGTAAGTAAGCTGCAATTTGTTGGCAGCTTGCAATACGACGCTCGGGTCGCCTTTAACAGTCTTTGAAAAATTGTCTACTTAACGCAGCTCACATTCACGCCTTCAATTGCACAAGTTGCAGAAACAATTTTTTCTGATATGCCTTTTGTAATCTCAATCCAAAATGCTACCACAACTCTTATGATACCAATTCAAACAGTCCTCGCATTGCACAGCCTTGGTTCTGAAAGCCACTTTTCTATAGCATTTTGGGCATTTATTGATCATGTTCTCTAGCATATCAAACTTTTGAGGGATATCCATAGCCAAAATTTTCTAAGTCTTTCAACCAAAGGTTTGCCAGAATGATAACCAGGGATGCACCCAAGGCCAATCCATCCATCTGTACTTATCATGTGTCGTTGCACTTAAGCTGAAGATTACAAACAGCCATGTCCAAAAGGCATTTAACGAGATAAGACGATTTTTGAGAATTTTTGAGCCATCATATATGACTACTCAAAGCCTTGTATTTTTCGAGATAAAACGTTTTTGTGATTTTTTTAGAAAATTTTCAGAAAACTTAAATTATATATATTTTTAAAAATTTGAAATTCGCAACCCTGTAGTTGGGTATTGTCAGAGTACTATCAAGAATTGCGAGTCTTGCCTCCAAATATTACTGCTCAAATCCATATAGTTTTCGAGATATGACGTTTTTTGTGATTTTCTCAAAAATTTTCAGAAAAATTATTTTATTATGATTTTTAAAAATCTGAAATTCGCAAACCTGTAGTTGGGTACTGTCAGAGTACTATCAAGGATTGCGAGTCTTGCCGCCAAAAATGACTGCTCAAATCCATGTAGTTTTTGTGATATGAAGTTTTTTGTGATTTTTTCAAAAATTTTCAGAAAACTTAAATTATTATCTTTCGAAATCTGAAATTAGCAACTTTGAAAATGGGTGCTGTCAGAATACTCTAAGGAATTACAAATCTTGCCTTCAAAAAATACTGTTCAAATCCTTATAGTTTTTGAGATATGACGTTTTCTGTGATTTTTTCAAAACGTTTTCAGAAAAATAGTATTTTTTTCCGCAATATCTGAAATTCCTGTAGTTGGGTCCTGTCAGAGTACTCTCAAAGATTGCGAATCTTGCCTCCAAGTATGACTGCTCGTTTTTTTGTATTTGTCGAGATACGACATTTTCAAAAATTTTTATAAAACTTAAATTATTATGGTTTGTTAAAATCTGAAATTCCCAACGCTATAGTTCGTTGTTGTCGCTCGGGTCGCCTTTAACAGTCTTTGAAAAATTGTCTACTTATTGCAGCTCACATTCACGCCTTCAATTGCACAATTTGCAGAACCAATTTTTTCTGATATGCCTTTGTAATCTCAATCCAAAATGCTACCACAACTTTTATGATACCAATTCAAACAGTCCTCGCATTGCACAGCCTTGGTTCTGAAAGCCACTTTTCTATAGCATTTTGGGCATTTATCGATCATGTTCTCTAGGATATCAAACTTTTGAGGGATATCCATAGCCAAAATTTTCTAAGTCTTTCAACCAAAGGTTTGCCAGAATAATAACCAGGGATGCACCCAAGGCCAATCCATCCATCTGTACTTATCATGTGTCGTTGCACTTAAGCTGAAGATTACAAACAGCCATGTCCAAAAGGCATTTAACGAGATAAGACGATTTTTGAGAATTTTTGAGCCATCATAGATGACTACTCAAATCCTTGTAGTTTTCGAGATAAAACGTTTTTATGATTTTTTAGAAAATTTTCAGAAAACTTAAATTTTTATGATTTTTAAAAATTTGAAATTCGCAACCCTGTAGTTGGGTATTTTCAGAGTACTATCAAGGATTGCGAATCTTGCCTCCAAATATTACTGCTCAAATCCATATAGTTTTCGAGATATGACGTTTTTTGTGATTTTCTCAAAAATTTTCAGAAAACTTATATTAATATTAATTTTAAAAATCTGAAATTCGCAACCCTGTAGTTGGGTACTGTCAGAGTACTATCAAGGATTGCGAGTTTTGCCGCCGAAAATGACTGCTCAAATCCATGTAGTTTTCGAGATATGAAGTTTTTTGTGATTTTTTCAAAAATTTTCAGAAAACTTAAATTATTATTTTTCGAAATCTGAAGTTAGCAACTTTGAAAATGGGTGCTGTCAGAATACTCTAAGGAATTACAAATCTTGCCTTCAAAAATGACTGTTCAAATCCTTATAGTTTTTGAGATATGACGTTTTCTGTGATTTTTTCAAAATGTTTTCAGAAAAATAGTGTTTTTTTTCCCGCAATATCTGAAATTCCTGTAGTTGGGTCCTGTCAGAGTACTCTCAAAGATTTCGAATCTTGCCTCCAAGTATGACTGCTCGTTTTTTTGTATTTGTCGAGATACGACGTTTTTT
Organism: Symsagittifera roscoffensis; assembly: GCF_963678635.1. Lineage (NCBI taxonomy): Eukaryota > Metazoa > Xenacoelomorpha > Acoela > Convolutidae > Symsagittifera > Symsagittifera roscoffensis. Next base: position 31,841,197 of record NC_087069.1, on the reverse strand, counting down.
TGTGATTTTTTCAAAAAATTTTAGAAAACTTAAATTATTATGGTTTGTTAAAATCTGAAATTCCCAACGCTATAGTTCGGTGTTGTCAGGGTACTCTAAAGAGTTTCAAATCTTGCCACATGTGACTGCGAAATGTGACTGCTCAAATGCTTTTTATTTCGGAGTTGTGACGTTTTTTGATTTTTTCATAATTTCTCAAAGAACTTATCTACAAAGAAATTCAAAAAATTTGAAACTTTCTACTCGATGAAGATACAACTTTTTTGTCAACGTCACCCTGGCGTCTCAAATCTTGCCTCTTAATATGAATGCTCGAATCCTTTTAGTTTTAGAGATAAGACGTTTTTTTTCAGTTTTTTTTCGGGAAACTTAGGTGTAAAAAAGTTCACAAAATTTTGAATTCCTAACTCTATAGTAGGGTGTCTCAGGGACTCTCAGTGGTTGTAAATCTGGCCTCCAAATTTTTCTAAAGGTCGATCAAGTTTTCGAGATGACGCTTTAAAATGGGAATTTAAAAAAATATAAAGTTCGAAATTACCAACCATGTAATTTGGTGCAGTCAGAGTACACTAAGAGTTTGCAGATGTTGTTTCCAATATATGCGGTTTTTCATGAGTTGTCGAAAAATTTCGAAGCACCGGGGGTGCGTTAAACGCTAGTTCACTTTGATATACATCAAACTGTAGCATGAGCATTGGGGGTTTCTCGTTTCGCTTGTCATTTTTTGCCCGAGTTTCTGTCTTAGTTGGTATTAATTTTGCTCCAAGAGTTTTGCTTAGTGTTTCCGACTCAACTTTGGATGACCGCTCCTCTGAGTACTAATTTTCCTTCCATTGATGTCTACTGATTGTTATTGGTTCATGGTAAAATTACCATGTAGATGTGCTCCTAAAAATTCTGTGCACCGTACCCTTTATTATATTTCTCTTTTACGCCAGTGGTGCACAACTTCTGAAGTTTAGAAGCGTGCCAGTATCCGTTGTCTTTGGCACCATCCATGTTTAACTTGCTTATTATCATCTGCAATTTTTATAAATATCGAAAAAAGCCAAGTCACCGTTCTCGTTTGGTGTTTCAAGTGTGAATTGTAAGTAAGCTGCAATTTGTTGGCAGCTTGCAATACGACGCTCGGGTCGCCTTTAACAGTCTTTGAAAAATTGTCTACTTATCGCAGCTCACATTCACGCCTTCAATTGCACAATTTGCAGAACCAATTTTTTTTGATATGCCTTTGTAATCTCAATCCAAAATGCTACCACAACTTTTATGATACCAATTCAAACAGTCCTCGCATTGCACAGCCTTGGTTCTGAAAGCCACTTTTCTATAGCATTTTGGGCATTTATCGATCATGTTCTCTAGGATATCAAACTTTTGAGGGATATCCATAGCCAAAATTTTCTAAGTCTTTCAACCAAAGGTTTGCCAGAATGATAACCAGGGATGCACCCAAGGCCAATCCATCCATCTGTACTTATCATGTGTCGTTGCACTTAAGCTGAAGATTACAAACAGCCATGTCCAAAAGGCATTTCATTTTTTTTGACAAGTCAGGTGGCTCATTCGTTCTGGCTGTAGAATTTCTAAAACAAGATGTCAATGGCATCTTTGAGTGGAACATTTGTGTACATGCTTTTCACATCCAAGGAAATGATACTCTCTTCAGAGTTTAGTTTAGTGTTCTCTATCATAACCCTTGCTGCTTCATTGTTGATCTCAATATTTGCACCCTCAATTTTAACAAAAAAATTGCAGTACTTTATTCAGTTTCTCATAAGAACCACCGAGGAGAGAGAGGTGGTCGTAGTGGTGTACATTTTAATGTATATTAGCCAGTTCTCAATGTGCAGGTTGACCTCATTCTTTTTGATGATGGCCAGTTGTTCTTTATTCAATTTTTTTTTCAAATTTTTGAACAATGAATTATTGAAATTATCATGTTTCTCAGTTTGTTGTGATTCTTTCAATTTGCCAGTTTTTCTTCATATGAGTGTTTTTTCATGACGCAAAACCCAATTCCCATATCAAAAGGTACCGCCACTAGTTCGTTTATGTTGAGATATTTCCTGGCTTTTTCAAGTCCCCTATCACGTAGAGTCTGGGGTTTTTTCTTTGTGTACTACTTAGCAGCCGCTTCAATTTCAAATAAAATTTTTTTTGGTCATGCTTCTTCAGTTCCGAAAAAAAGTTTATGTCTGCTAAAAAGACGTTCAGGCCCCATAGACAGTAATTCATCCGCCCATCCCGTTAAGTTTATTTCATCTAGTATTTTTTTACTGCTTTTCTGTGTATCTTTCCTAGGTGTCTGTCTTGTCTATCAGGTAACTTCTCAATTTTCTAAGAATCACTGAGGTGCGTGGCTAATGGGTTGTCCCTTGCTTGACGTAGAACATAATTAATGAGCAATGGCCATAATCTCTCATCAATTGTTCTCCTAACTATGTCCCTTACCTTGCCTAAGTCCTCCACTGCCCTACCGTTATCCTATTTTGCCCTACCCATCTCTGCCCTAGGTAGTTTAATTTGAAAGCTGTGAAACGCCTGTCCGAAAAAACTCCATTCTTAGGTACATTAAACCGCAAAAATTTAAGCATTATATCGGTATCTAGGAATTTTCTCAGAACCTTAAGTCGATGTTAGCTATTGTTAAATTTATTCAGGTACATAGTTTAATTAAATACTTTTTCCCGAAATTTATATTTCTGAGAAAAAATTCAGGAGCTTCGGTGGTAAGTGCACTATGTTTCTTGTACTGCTGGCAACTAGAAACAAAAAATCACAAGGCGCTAACAGTTCAAACACCAAAACGCATTTAAACAATTTGTATTTCCGGCTTGTCGTACTTCTGCTGTCTAACCGCAGCTACGCAATCGCCTGCGCCGGGTCTGCGAAGGTCTTCTCTTGCTGCTTTGGAAATCAGCTCGGACAAACGCTCCTTGTTCTTCCACGTTAGGCGCAAAACTCGAGCTCGTGTTTTTGGTGGAGCTGGCTGTTCCATTCGATAATCTCGGATTGACACTTCTGCTTTAATTCGAAGACCAGCGTTTTTTCCGTCGAGATGGTCAGATTCCCCGCCTTTATCAACTCCTCCAATACATTTGGGGCACCCTTCCTTCGACATTATATGATGGCTCGAATATGGTCTTTTCTGTCTTCTAGATTTTTGATGAGACCTCTGATTGAACTAGGGGAAAAACTGTTCGTTCTTGACTTGTCAAAGAGTTATTGATAACGTCGGACCACCACACTTAATTATCCTAGTTCAAGGAAGGATAGAGCCTTTTTGCGGTGGGACCAACAACCAGAGGACCACGAGGACTCCGGTTGCAAACTCTCTGGATCGGGAGCGACGACCCGACCTCTGCTACCAGCAGACCAACGTCAAACTCCTCTCACCGGGCGCCCATGCGTGGGACCCTCGGCCGGGTTTTTGTTATCGGATCAGCCTAAGCCGGCGAGTCTGATCCGCACCCTCCTACTAAGAGCCGGCGTCGAGCCAAACCCTGGACCACCCAGACGCCCTCAGACACTGAAATCCCCCTGCACGGTGTGCACTGAAACCTGGGGAGGCGGCACCACCGTATGGTGCCACTGCTGCGGAACCTGGATTCACCAGCGGTGCAGCGGCCTTCGGACTGTTGCCGAATGGCACAGAGACTACGTCTGCCCGGGGTGTCCACCAGTCACGCCTTTCAGTGCACCCACACCCTCCCAAGCAACCACCCAAACTGTCGACCCTCCAACCCCCACTACACCACCCCACCCACCAAACGAGTTCCCATCCCACCTCCAAACCCACGACCCCGACAACCGAAGGCAGAGCCACTGACGTTCCTGCAACTAAATTGCAACGGGATACGGAACAAAACAACAGAACTGAGCCGATTTCTCCGTACCCGTAAGATCAAAGTGGCCGCCTTGGAGGAGACAAAGCTCACCGCCAAAGGGAAAAACCCAGTCTTTGAAGACTACACTGTAGTCCGAAAAGACCGAGGAAGCTGAGCCGGCGGAGGACTTATGTTTCTCGTGCACCAAACAATCCCGTTCACCCCTGTGGACGAGAACACACCTCCTGGCGAGCCCCTCGAACACCAATCGATTCAAATCCCACTCCTAAACGAGGTGCTCACAATAAGAAACGTGTACATCCCCCCCAGCAGTAGCTGCCCCTCGAACTTCACCCCCTCGTTGACCCCTTCCTCGAGACTAGATGCTCCCTGATACTGGGCGACATTAACGCACACGACCCCCTTTGGTGCTCGTCCATTCAGGACTCGCGCGGAAAGACCCTAGCCGACGAAATTGAAACATCGAGCTTTGGAGCGTTGAACACACCCACAGCGACCCGTATGCCAACTTCGGGCCAGGCAACCTCTCCTGACGTATCCCTTGCCTCAGAAGATATCCTGTCGAAACTGTGCTGGGAGACGGAAACCACGCTGAGCTCCGACCACCTGCCAGTCATCATCAGACTATCAACCAGTCCCCTGACAATTCCAGCCCCGAACAAGACCTTCACAAACTTCCTCCGCGCGGACTGGGACGGCTTCAAGACGGAGACAGAAGCTGCGTTCGCGTCTCTCGAGGAGCAGCCCGATCCCTACAAAGGAGAAAGGTTGTTCCGCGAGATCGTAAACAAGGTAGCCAAGCACCACATCCCGTCTGGCCGTCGCCCAACGAGCACGCCAGGCCTACCGCCAGAAGCGGCCAAGCTCACCAGCCAACGCGATGCCCTGAGGACAAACAACCCCACATCCCCAGACTTGCCACTCCTCAACAACAAAATCGAGATGATCCTCAGGAAGTCCCAAACTGCCCGATGGCACGAATACCTCCAGACATTTGATCCCAAAACAAAACCAGAGAAACTCTGAAGGACCATTCGTACCATTGACGGCAAAACACGCGACCCCCCAAACCCGTCCATCAGGTTTGACGGACGCACATACACCCGACCTAAGGACCAAGCCAGACTTTTCAACAAGCATTTGACGGCCCCAATCAAACACGAAAGCTCAAAAGAGAACCGAGTCATCAAACGCAAACTGATGTCACTTTCCCTCGAAACCCCCATACAGACGACCCCGTCCCAAGTCAGCAAGGCGATCCGCAAGTGCAAGAGTTCGAAGGCGTGCGGCCCCGATGGGCTAAACGCACTGCATTTGAAAAATCTCGGACAGCACGGCGTCGCCTGGCTGACCAAAGTTTTCAATGGCTCCCTCGCAAAGTCCCAAATCCCCGCCATCTGGAAAAAATCAATTGTCATACCACTACTCAAGCCCGGAAAACCCCCACAGGACTGGTCCTCCTACCGCCCCATCTCGTTACTCTGCCCGCTGTCAAAATTTTGGAAGCCTGCATCCTCCCAATACTTCAATCCCACCTGACCCCAGAACCACACCAACACGGCTTCCGCCCCCTCCACTCAACCACAACTGCCCTGCTCGAAATCTCCAGCGCGGTCGCCGACGGTTTCAACCAAAAGAAACCGGCAGACCGCACGGTACTGGTGACATTAGACCTTTCCAAGGCCTTTGATATGGTATGTCACCGCACCCTGCTGGAGAAATTGAGCAGAACTTCACTACCCCCTTCGCTGATCCGCTGGCTCTCAGGGTACCTGACCGGCCGCCAAGCACGCACCCTGTTCCGCGGTGAGACATCTCCCGCCAGAATTGTCCGAACAGGTGTTCCGCAAGGCTCAGTCATATCACCGACTCTGTTTAACTCCTACGTTGGCTCCCTCCCCTCCCCTATCGAGGGTGTCAACGTGGTGAGCTACGCAGACGACGTGACGCCCTGGGCCAGCGGGCCGAAGATCAATATCATCACCGCTAAGTTGCAGCCATACCTCGACTCCCTAACGTCCTACTTTCAATCCCTCAAACTCGCACTCTCCCCCGGAAAATGCGCTGTAACATTACTCACGCCTGACACCAAGGAATGCAACGTACAACCACACTTGACGGTGGCAGATATCCCGCTCAAGATGGAAAAACACCCCAAAGTACTTGGTGTCAGGTTTGACCCGATGTTCAAGTTCGGGGAACATTGCAGGGTCGCTGCCTCCAACGCCTCCAGGGCGGTCAACGCCATGAAGGCCTTGGCAGGCACGGACTGGGGTCAGGACACGGAAACGCTACTCGTGACTTTCAAAGCCCTGGTCAGGCCTCGTCTCGAATACGCGGCCCCAGTTTGGTCTACAGTCGCATCCGAGACCAGTGTCAAGCGTCTGCAGACCATCCAAAACGCGGCTCTGCGGGTCGCCACCGGGAACCATCTAATGGCCCCCCAAAGCCACCTACACGAAGAGACGCAGGTGCTCCCGGTGAAAGCCCACACGGCAATGCTTGCAACACAACATCTCTTGGCTTGCCACTTCCCCGAACACCCTGGTCAGAGACTCCTCGAGAAACCTCCTCCCCCCGCAAAATGAAACCCACACTAGTCTCTGCCCATGCCCCCCGTCTGGAACACCTCATCGAAGGCGTTGACTTGCCGCTACCAACGAAGGAGTACCGACGGCTCCTGAAAACTGTGCACACAGAGACGGTGGCGACGACAACCCAGTCGTATCCACCGTCTGGAGTCCTCGGTACAAGACCCCCTCCTGTCAACGTCCGAGAGGAGAAGACCCTACCCAGACGTACTCGGAGGACCCTCAGCCAACTTCGGTCCGGCTACAGTCAACACCTGTTGTCGTACCGGGCCAGGCTCGAACCAGACAAAGGGTCCTCCTGTCCCCTCTGCCATACAGCCCCCCACACGACTGCCCACCTGTTCCAGTGCCCCACAAACCCCACTGACCTCCCCCTCACTGCCCTTTGGACAAAACCGGTGGAAGCCGCCCGTTTCATTGACCTGGCCGGGGTACACCCCACAATGTAGGGCCCCGGCGAGAGGCAACTACAACAACAACTTAATTATCCTCTCCCCTCAGTGGGCTTTTTTCGATCAAACTCAACAGAATTTTGTACCTGTTGACATGATTGTGGTTCAATACAAGGCCCGGTATGGCTGTGATGTGCCCCGAATACTTTTTTTTTCTTTGCGTCGATCTTTCAGACTGTGCGCAAGAAAACTGGCTGCCACAATATGGATCATTTTCCACATAAAAACAGCATTAAATGAACAAAATTAATTTAAAAAGTAACAAAATTTTTTCTCATTACTCTTTTCACTTCTCATTATCAAAGTTTCCATTTGCTAAATATTTTTATCAAAACCGTCCCTGTGCAAGTAAAACAGTTCAAAATCCAAGATTTAATTTTTTCTGAGGTCTAAAGTAACACATACATTGTTAAGAAGAAAAGTTATTAAAATGTGACATCGAACGTTTTTTGGAACGGTCCATCTTCAGGATAATAAAATTGATATAAATTGATTTACAGACGTTGAAGCATAATAAAAGATTATTAAGTAGTTCTGGAAAGAACCAATTAATAATCTTTTTATTAAGTTTTAACGTCTGTAAATCATTTTATATCAATTTTATTCTTAACGCTGGTTAACCAGGTTTCAATGCCTAGAGAATCTCCCTGCACTTTTGAGGCAAGAAAGACTATGCCAACCATCCTCGGTAACGTCTTTCCCGCACACGCATTTATGCCGTTCGCATATTTTTGAGCCTAATCGAAGTCCTATTTCAATTCTGAGTTGTTGGTTCGACAGTTTTAACCCTAATTTTTTGCACGGGATGACGTTCAACCATTGGGGGCCAAATCTATGTTGGAGCGCGTTAAATTGTTTTACATCCGTTGGTTCGAGTCGTAAAATCAAGTCTGCGATTTTGCTGTCAAAAATTGGCTCGGTCCAATTTTTTTGGTTTTCGTTTTCCTGAGCCATTTCATTTTTTTCCAAGTTTAAACCACCGTTCAAACGCATCATCATAGGTTCTATCCACATGCTTCAATAAAAAAACTTTGCTTAAGGCATTTTTTGCTCCTACTGCTGAGGCTAACAAAGCGGGTAAAGCTAGTAGACGAGCGGAAAAAACGCCCAAGCCACCTTTGGCTGCCGGGAGAACTGCTTGTTAAAAACTGGTCATCATCCATTTTCACATTAGTGGCTTTGATTAACAAATTTCTTAGTAACTTGTCTGAGCGTTCCAAAAAATCATTTTGCAAAAAACAAGGACTCGTACGCAAAAAATATAGGACATGAACACCAATTCGCCAATCTGGAAGCCAGCTCAACATCTAAGCCACAGTCAATTGTGCACCATTATATATCATCGGGTTCTATAACCAACCTATGAAGGAGTTTAGCCAAATAAACAATAGTATATTTTCCCCCAAAAAATCGCATTAACGAAACATTCCCAAACAAATTGATTTTCCGGACACATATTTGTACACTCACTACAATTGTTTCTGGTCAGCGGACATCCATTTATCAAACCAAATGTAGGCATTATTACACACGAATATCGTAATCTTCAAGGCTATAGTTCCAGAATCGCAAAACTCAGGACTATGGCAATCGGTCTCAACCCTCCATCTATCTTTATGAGGGCGATAAGTTTTCATCATCTAAATACCAGATGTTAATTTTCGACTCCAACTGTTTGACTAGTGTCTGAATTGTTTCCGCAAAAAGGGGTGGGGCTTCATGATCGCTTTGCTGAGTTCCGTCTTCTGACATTATGACAGAGCTTTCGTAAAAAAGGTAACTAGGTTTACCATACGCGCAGTGAGTGTAATTATACAATTCGGGGCGATTTAAATAAACATGATTCAGCATTGTTTCTCTATTTAGAGAGTTAAAGGCATTCTTAAAATCTAGTTTTAAAAGAACAGTGCATTTTGGATTGTCGTCGCGCTCAATTAGGTTTCGAAACGAGTGCGCAGCTAATTCTGCTCCTCGTTTGGTAACGAATCCTACCTGTACGTTTCCAAAAAAATTTTGTCGCTCGGAGAGGGCCTTGCTTCCAGCGCATTTAGACGCGATACGTCTCGGCGTGTTGCCTATGGCAATCGGTCTCAACCCTCCGTCTATCTTTATGAGGGCGATAAGCTTTGCGCCAAAAAAGAAAGATCTTAGGGGTTCGGGTATTTTGCCATTTCCAAAGAGGTTTATTAGCATAGCAAGCGATTTCAGAAAATTAATTCCTGCACTGCCATTCGACTTACTAACAAGGTCTTTAAAAATTTGAGGAACTATTTTGTCAGGACCTGCTGCTGATCCGTTCGGAAAGGACATTATCGCTTTGTATAGGTCAAAATCGGTTACGAAAAAACTATCCAATTTTCTGGATTTGGAGCTGCCAATTTGGCTCGCTGAGGGTGCTTAGACAACAATTTTTGATAGTTATCAGTTGAAAAAGGAGCAATTTTGTCATCCGAAGCAGCAAGCCTTATTCCTCCCTTTACATTTCCTTCATCGAGCTTACTTTTTATTAGCTTTATTTTCTGCTCGAGGTCACTCAGAGGCGGGCTTGAAACTTGGGGATGGGGTTTTGGAAGTGACACGTCATTTGCTCGAATTTTTTTAGTTATCAATGAGCTCATGCTTGTGGTCTGTTTGCGTCCACTTCTTTTCGGTTGCTCCAAAAAAAACAAGAACGACGTTAAAAAAATTAGCCATTTTGTAGCATCTTCTACATTGTACACGATGTCATTTATTTGTCTAATAGACTTTCCGCCAAGGGAACACGCGAGTCTTTTGGTACTCTCTTGAGTACTTGGACATTTGAGATGGCTGTATTAACATTGACAGTAATTCATCCGCCCATCCCGACAAGTTTATTTCATCTAGTACTTTTACTGCTTTTCTGTGTATCTTTTCTAGGTGTCTGTCTTGTCTATCAGCTAACTTCTCAATTTTCTAAAAATCACTGAGGTGCGTGGCTAATGGGTTGTCCCTTGCTTAACCTATAACATAATTAATGACCGATGGCCATAATCTCTCATCAATTGTTCTTCTAACTATGTCCCTTACCTTGCCTAAGTCCTCCACTGCCCTACCGTTATCCTATTTTGCCCTACCCATATCTGTCCTTAGTAGTTTAAGTTGAAAGCTGTGAAACGCTTGTCCGAAAAAACTCCATTCTTAGGTACACTAAACCGCAAAATTTTAAGTATTATATCGGTATCTAGGCAATTTCTCAGAACCTTAAGGCGATGTTAGCTATTGTTGAATTTATTCAGGTACTTAGTTTAATTAAATACTTTTTCCCGAAATTTATATTTCTGAGAAAAAACTCAGGAACTTTGTTGGTAAGTGAACTATGTTCCTTGTACTGCTGGCAACTAGAAACAAAAAATCACAAGGCGCTAACAGTGCAAACACCAAAATGCATTTAAACAATTTGTATTTCCGGCTTGTCGTACTTCTGCTGTCTAACCGCAGCTACGCAATCGTCTGCGCCGGGTCTGCGAAGGTCTTCTCTTGCTGCTTCGGAAATCAGCTCGGACAAACGCTCCTTGTTCTTCCACATTAGGCGCAAAACTTTTAGCTCGAGCTCGTGTTTTTGGTGGAGCTGGCTGTTCCCTTCGATAATCTCGGATTGACACTTCTGCTTCATTTTGAAGACCAGCATTTTTTCCGTCGAGATAGTCAGATTCCCCGTCTTTATCAACTCCTCCAATACATTTGGGGCACCCTTCCTTCGACATTATATGATGGCTCGAATATGGTCCTTTCTGACTTCTAGATTTTTGATGAGACCTCTGATTGAACTAGGGGAAAAATTGTTCGTTCTTGACTTCTCAAAGAGTTATTGATAACGTCGGACCACTACACTAAATTATCCGCTCCCCTCAGTGGGCTTTTTTTCGAACAAACTCAACAGACTTTTGTACCTGTTGACATGATTGTGGTTCAATGCAAGGCCCGGTATGGCTGTGACGAGCCCCGAATACTTTCTTTTTTTCTTTGCGTCGATCTTTCAGACTGTGCGCAAGAGAACTGGCTGCCACAATATGGATCATTTTCCACATAAAAACAGCATAAAATGAACGAAATTAATTTAAAAAATAACAAAATTTTCTCATTACTCTTTTCACTTCACTTTATCAAGGTTTCCAATTGCTAATTATTTTGAAAGACCATGAGACAAGAAAGACCATGCCAACCATCTTCGGTAACGTCTTTTCCCGTTTATGCCGTTCGCAAATTTTTGAGCCTAATCGAAGTCCTATCGCAATTCTGAGTTGTTGGTTCGACACTTTTAACCTTAATTTTTTGCACGGGATGACGTTCAACCATTGGGAGCCAAATCTATCTTGGAACGCATTGAATCTTTTTACGTCCGTTGGTTCGAATCGCAAAATCAACTCTGCATTTTCGCTGTCAAAAATCGGCTCGTCCAATTTTTTTGGATTTCATTTTCCGGAGCCAATTCCATTTTTCCAAGTTCAAACCACCGTTTAAGCGCATCATCATAGGTTCCATCCACATGCTCCAAACCAAAGATTTCGCTCAAGGCATCTTTTGCTCCTACTGTTGAGGCTAAGAAAGCGGGTAAAGCGAGTACACGAGCGGAAGAAACGCCCAAGCCACCTTTGGCTGCCGGGAGAACTGCTTGTAAAAACTGGCTATCATCCATTTTCACATTAGTGGCTTTGCATAACAAATTTCTTAGTAAATTGTCGTAGCGTTCCAAAAAAATCACTTTGCAAAAAACAAGTACTCGTACGCAAAAAATAGGAGTTTTGGCATGCTAGAGCATTTTTCAAGAGGTAAAAACCATAATGGGCGTCTAGTTTTTCAATGACATCCGAGATTTTTTCAAGCTCCTTAAACTTTTCGTCGAGCAATACTTTTCGGCAAAGTTTGCCGATTGGAGATCCCAAAATGAGGAGTTCTTCTTTTTGTTTTTATTTTTATTTTGGGGCATGTTTTTCGAAATTGTGTTGAGATTGAATTATACTGTGTACTCGTAGTCGGTCTCAAAAAACAAAGTTCGCACTTCTCAGTGTTCAAGCTCAGGCCGTAAATTTGTTCCAATTTCAGAAAGTTTTTAAGGTCCCGGAGTACTACCTTAAAGTGGTCGGCTAAGTTTTCATCATCTAAATACCAGATGTTAATTTTCGACTCCAACTGTTTGACTAGTGTCTGAATTGTTTCCGCAAAAAGGGGTGGGGCTTCATGATCGCTTTGCTGAGTTCCGTCTTCTGACATTATGACAGAGCTTTCGTAAAAAAGGTAACTAGGTTTACCATACGCGCAGTGAGTGTAATTATACAATTCGGGGCGATTTAAATAAACATGATTCAGCATTGTTTCTCTATTTAGAGAGTTAAAGGCATTCTTAAAATCTAGTTTTAAAAGAACAGTGCATTTTGGATTGTCGTCGCGCTCAATTAGGTTTCGAAACGAGTGCGCAGCTAATTCTGCTCCTCGTTTGGTAACGAATCCTACCTGTACGTTTCCAAAAAAATTTTGTCGCTCGGAGAGGGCCTTGCTTCCAGCGCATTTAGACGCGATACGTCTCGGCGTGTTGCCTATGGCAATCGGTCTCAACCCTCCGTCTATCTTTATGAGGGCGATAAGCTTTGCGCCAAAAAAGAAAGATCTTAGGGGTTCGGGTATTTTGCCATTTCCAAAGAGGTTTATTAGCATAGCAAGCGATTTCAGAAAATTAATTCCTGCACTGCCATTCGACTTACTAACAAGGTCTTTAAAAATTTGAGGAACTATTTTGTCAGGACCTGCTGCTGATCCGTTCGGAAAGGACATTATCGCTTTGTATAGGTCAAAATCGGTTACGAAAAAACTATCCAACTTTTCTGGATTTCGAGCTGCCAATTTGGCTCGCTGAGGGTGCTTAGACAACAGTTTTTGATAGTTATCAGTTGAAAAAGGAGCAATTTTGTCATCCGAAGCAGCAAGCCTTATTCCTCCCTTTACATTTCCTTCATCGAGCTTACTTTTTATTAGCTTTATTTTCTGCTCGAGGTCACTCAGAGGCGGGCTTGACACTTGGGGATGGGGTTTTGCAAAAGTGACACGTCATTTGCTCGAAATTTTTTATTTATCAATGAGCTCATGCTTGTGGTCTGTTTGCGTCCACTTCTTTTCGGTTGCTCCGAAAAAACAAGATCGACGTTAAAAAAATTAGCCATTTTGTAACATGTTTTACATTGTAGACGATGTCATTTTTTTTGTCTAACAGACTTTCCGCCAAGTGAACACGCGAGTCTTTTGGTACTCTCTTGAGTACTTGGACATTTGAGATGGCTGTATTAACATAGACAGTTATTCATCCGCCCATCCCGACAAGTTTATTTCATCTAGTACTTTTACTGCTTTTCTGTGTATCTTTTCCAGGTGTCTGTCTTGTCTATCAGCTAACTTCTCAATTTTCTAAAAATCACTGAGGTGCGTGGCTAATGGGTTGTCCCTTGCTTAACCTATAACATAATTAATGACCGATGGCCATAATCTCTCATCAATTGTTCTTCTAAGTATGTCCCTTACCTTGCCTAAATCCTCCACTGCCCTACCGTTATCCTATTTTGCTCTACCCAACTCTGTCCTAAGTAGTTTAAGTTGAAAGCTGTGAAACGCTTGTCCGAAAAAACTCCATTCATAGGTACACTAAACCGCAAAAATTTAAGTATTATATCGGTATCTAGGCATTTTCTCAGAACCTTAAGGCGATGTTAGCTATCGTTAAATTTATTCAGGTACATAGTTTAATTAAATACTTTTTCCCGAAATTTATATTTCTGAGAAAAAATTCAGGAGCTTCGGTGGTAAATGCACTATGTTTCTTGTACTGCTGGCAACTAGAAACAAAAAATCACAAGGCGCTAACAGTTCAAACACCAAAATGCATTTAAACAATTTGTATTTCCGGCTTGTCGTACTTCTGCTGTCTAACCGAAGCTACGCAATCGCCTGCGCCAGGTCTGCGAAGGTCTTCTCTTGCTGCTTTGGAAATCAGCTCGGACAAACGCTCCTTGTTCTTCCACACTAGGCGCAAAACGTTTAGTTCGAGCTCGTGTTTTTGGTGGAGCTGGCTGTTCCCTTCGATAACCTCGGATTGATAATTCTGCTTTATTTTGAAGACCAGCATTTTTCCGTCGAGATGGTCAGATTCCCCGTCTTTATCAACTCCTCCAATACATTTGGGGCACCCTTCCATCGACATTATATGATGGCTCGAATATGGTCCTTTCTGACTTCTAGATTTTTGATGAGACCTCTGATTGAACTAGGGGAAAAATTGTTCGTTCTTGACTTGTCAAAGAGTTATTGATAACGTCGGACCACTACACTAAATTATCCTCTCCCCTCAGTGGGCTTTTTTTCGAACAAACTCGACAGATTTTTGTACCTGTTGACATGATTGTCGTACAATGCAAGGCCCACTATGGCTGTGATGTGCCCCGAATACTTTCTTTTTTTCTTTGGGTCAATCTTTCAGACTGTGCGCTGGCTGCCACAATATGGATCATTTTCCACATAAAAACAGCATAAAATGAACAAAATTAATTTAAAAAACAACAAAACTTTTTCTCATTACTTTTTTCACTTCTCATTATCAAAGTTTCCAATTGCTAATTATTTTGAAAAACCGTCCCTGTGCAAGTAAAACAGTTCAAAATCCATGATTTTGTTTTTTTTCGAGGTCTAAATTTACACATTCATTGTTAAGAAGAAAAGTTATTAAAATGTGAATTCGAACGTTTTTTGGAACGGTCCATCTTCAGGATAATAAAATTGATTTAAATTGATTTACAGACGTTAAAACATAATAAAAGATTATTAAGTAGTTCTGGAAAGAATCAATTAATAATCTTTAATTATGTTTTAACGTCTGTAAATCAATTTATATCAATTTTATTCTTAACGCTGATTAACCATCACTTATCTTTTTAATAAGTTTATCACAACAATTAGGCTAGTCCGACGCCTCTGGGCGGTCGCTGCATTATTTGGAAGAATGGTTGAAAAATCAATTAGAATTCGAAATTTCATTCAGGTTTAATGGTTCGTAGCAATATCAGTGATTTGTAAGCCAAGTTATAGAGCCGTACTAATAGCGCTTATATTCCAAGACCTGTCAGAGATTTGTCCCAATAAACATGAGTTACACCGTAATAAAGGGTCAGTTTTACTTTATAAACGTTAAAAGCTGACTTTTTTTAAATCAGAAGGTCAAAAGTATCATAGTACCCGAGGTTACAGTCAGGAGTCCCTTCATCACGTATTCCAGTCAAAATCCTTGGAATTTTCTAGATATGGAAGCGATAATGATAAAAGAAGATGACAAGTGTTTAATTCCTTTTCAATTAAAATAAATACGGGTTACGTTTCTTCAATAAGAACACGCAACTCGACACGAGAAAATATAATATACAAGTGTTACAAATAAAAAATTTCGTCGAAAGTTATTTTGTCATTTATTGTTCCGAGTACGCAAGCGGCGTTCGCAATCCGTATTGCCAGGGAGTTTCTGTTTTAAAAAGCTGGCTGCTCTGGGTTCCTCAGTGCATATGCTTAGGTTCTTACGAAGCTTGCTCAAAAAAAATTCTGTGCTGGGGCCGGCCGCGCCCTGAATTTCAAAAACTAGCGGTTGAAAAAGATATCCATCATTTACAAGATCTTTATACTTGTCAATTTTTCGCTCTTCCGCTTCAGCGGCAGCCGTACCAGGGTTACAAACAGACCCGGCATTAATTCTACAAGGAGCTAAGGAGTCTACTACCGTTACATCCCACAAGAGCTGCTTACCAACAGCCCAAGGAACGAGCGTCAAACCGTCTGATCGCTTCTGATCGGACCTGTAGAGGTGTGGTGGTTCTAAAACGGACGGAATGTGAGTAGAAGATAAACTCTGCTTTATAAGGGCATTCAGGTTTCAATGCCTAGAGAATCTCCCTGCACTTTTGAGGCAAGAAAGACCATGCCAACCATCCTCGGTAACGTCTTTCCCGCACACGCATTTATGCCGTTCGCATATTTTTGAGCCTAATCGAAGTCCTATTGCAGTTCAACCATTGGGAGCCAAATCTATCTTGGAACGCATTGAATCTTTTTACATCCGTTGGTTCGAGTCGTAAAATCCGGAGCCACTGTCTTTTATCGGACAAAGATAAACCATCATACAATGATCATCTTTGTCTTGTCCGTGCGTTAACAATGTATTTGCATAGTCATAGTAACCTCGATGCTCATACATCTCAGCTGTTTACTATCATAGGTTCTATCCACATGCTCCAAACCAAGGATTTCGCTCAAGGCATCTTTTGCTCCTACTGCTGAGGCTAAGAAAGCGGGTAAAGCGAGTAGACGAGCGGAAGAAAAGCCCAAGCCACCTTTGGCTGCCGGGAGAACTGCTTGTAAAAACTGGTTATCATCCATTTTCACGTTAGTGACCTTGCACAACGAACTACTTAGTAATTTTTCGTAGCGTTCCAAAAAATCATTTTGCAAAAAACAAGGGCTCGTACGCAAAAAATATAGGAGTTTTGGCATGCTAAGTCAATTTTTTAGGAGGTAAAACCATAATGGGCGTCTAGTTTGTCAATGACATCCCAAATTTTTTCAAGCTCCTTAATTTTTTCGTCGAACAATTCTTTTCGGCAAAGTTCGCCGATTGGAGATCCTAAAATGAGGAGTTCTTCTTTTGTTTTTCTTTTTATTTTGGGCATTTCTTCGAAATTGTGTTAAAATTGAATTATACTTTGTACTAGTAGTCGGTCCCAAAAAACAAAGTTCGCACTTCTCAGTGTTCAAGCTCAGGCCGTAAATTTGTTCCGATTTCAGAAAGTTTTCAAGGTCCCGGAGTACTACCTTAAAGTCGTCGGCTAAAATTTCTGAATTGTTTCCGCAAAAAGGAGTGGGGCTTCACGATTGCCTTGCTGAGTTCCGTCTTCTGACATTATGACAGAGCTTCCGTAAAAAAGATAACTAGCGCAGTGGGTGTAATTATACAATTCGGGGCTATTTGAATAAACATGATTCAGCATTGTTTCTCTATTTAGAGAGTTAAAGGCATTCTTAAAATCTAGTTTTAAAAGAACAGTGCATTTTGGATTGTCGTCGCGCTCAATTAGGTTTCGAAACGAGTGCGCAGCTAATTCTGCTCCTCGTTTGGTAACGAATCCTACCTGTACGTTTCCGAAAAAATTTTGTCGCTCGGAGAGGGCCTTGCTTCCAGCGCATTTAGACGCGATACGTCTCAGCGTGTTGCCTATGGCAATCGGTCTCAACCCTCCGTCTATCTTTATGAGGGTGATAAGCTTGGCGCCAAAAAAGAAAGATCTTAGGTGTTCGGGTATTTTACCATCTCCAATGAGGTTTATCAGCTTAGTAAGCGATTTTAGAAAATTAAGTCCTGCACTGCCATTCGACTCACTAACAAGGTCTTTAAAAATTTGAGGAACTATTTTGTCAGGACCTGCTGCTGATCCGTTCGGAAAATACATTATCGCCTTGTATTTACGAAAAAACTATCCAACTTTTCTGGATTTGGAGTTCAGTAGGTCCAGCTCAGTAGGTCCAGCGGTGCACCACCAGACTCTTCAAGCCAGTTCCACTTTCCCACCTCCCCACAGAAGGCCACTTGACAGACCTGTCTCTAAAATCCCTCAGAGGGCGCTCCTCAAACAGGCACAAACATCAAACAGCACAAATCTGTTTAATAAGTTTATCACAACAATTAGGCTAAAGAAACTTGATATTTTGAGAATGCGTTAAAATTGTAAATGCAAGCAAACGTTTGCGCACATTTTTTGCATCTTCAGGTTTTAAAAATTCTAAACTATCTGTACAAAATGATCAAAGATCGGGTATTACCTACAACAACTACACCTAGACTATAACTGATGTTTGATACTTTGAAACTTTAACTATTGATACTTTTCATGTTTTCATGCTTGTATTATTGTCTTTTCAGAAGACTTGAATTTACACTTTTTCTTCTATTAAGTGGTTCTAAACAAAAAATAAAATTTTTCTTCCAATCAAATTTAAGCATAATTGCGTAAGAATTTCGTGTTCTTTGCTTTTCCTTAAGTTTCTGAGATTTTAAATCTTAGCGTTTCGATGTGTCTTTTCGATGTCTCTTATGATCAACAGAAGGTTATGATCAACAGTCAAGCTAATCACCGCAGTGACTTTTGGGTGGGAACAATGATAACCTTGTGTTTTACAAAAAAGCAATTGTGTTCTTGTTTTCAGGTTATAACAATGAGTTTGAGTTCTCGGGAGCCGATTTCTCATATATTCAGAATACCGCCACACTTGATTCAATATATCTGCCAGCTACTCATTGATTCGAGGACGAACGATAAATTGTGCATTCGCGAATTATTCACTGATGTCCGTTCCTTTTTTCTTAGCTGCAAACACTTTTATCGATTAGTATTAGATTCTTGTATAACTTTTGGGATAACTATTGGAATAATTGGATCAAGCTGGATTCAGATGAAAGATTTTTTGCATTTTATATGTGGCATCAATACGTATACGTGCTGGCAAGTTTCGAAATTGGATTTAAATGTTGAGTTTCGCGATGATGAAGCTGTATTTGAGTGGGATGTTCTCAATGATTTTTTTGAGCATAATTCTGAATTGTTTAAAAAACAATTTGAGCTCGTCAGTCTAAGCTTATATCAATCTCCAGGAGGAACGAGCCAGTCAATTGAAGTGGCCGTGAACTCATTTTTTGGCATCGTTGTCCATCTGAATTCTTTCAACAGCGAACTGAAGTATAGAGTCTTAAGTAACCTGACTGAAGAGAAAATATGGAAATCCTTCCCTGGCCGCAATAGAATAAAATATTTTTCGCCGTCAAGTCGAAATTTTTCATCTGTTTCTGTCTTCAGGGAGATGTTTGAAAACTTAACGCACCTGAGCTTCACTCAGCCAAAAATTGTGAACATTGAAATTATCAGACCATTGGTTAAGTTGAAAGTACTCAATGTGCAATGTTTGAATATAGAGCAAACTTCGCCTTCTGTTTTGTCAAGCTTCCCAGATTTAAAACGACTCAATCTGTTCGGACAATGTCGCATAACCTTGACAAAACTTATAACTTCTATGGGATCCTTATTCCCTAGTCTGGAAATTCTGCGGCTGATTTTGAGAGCAGCAGTGGATTCAGAAGAAGGTCGTGGACGAACAGTTACGTTTCAGAGAGATGGCATTGAGATACGGGCAACGGAGGTGAATAGAGAGTCATTGGGCGGTGCGGCAGAAGAATCTTTATCAGATACTACCTCAGCCATTAGATCTACAGGAGGTAGAGAGGATCTGCTCGAATCTATGCGTCAAAGTAGACCGCGCCAGGCTGTTGCATCGTCTTCACCGGAAATCATGTCGACTCAAGATGAGCAAATGCGTACTTTGAAGACTATAAAATGTATAGCAGTCAGTAGCAAATACGAATTGTTTCAGTACTTTGTTAGATGTGAGGATATCAAGTTCCTAAGAGTAGAAATTCCGGCAGCTGTCAAACTTTTTTCTGGCAACGAAATGAAAAGCTGGCAGTGTTCGCTGAAAATTTTAAACCTACATTATAGCATGTTGCCTGAAAATTTAATGCAAGAGATTTTGAATGTGCTGAAGTACCAACCAGAGTTAGAAGTCATAAGCATTTTGGGCAAAGAAAACAGCGTCTTAGAAATAAGTGAGACAGGATTGTTTGTATTCAAAATGCCGAAGTTGAAATTGAAAGATGAGTTAGCGCAGAGTAACTGGACTGCAGAGGCCTTAGATGTCATCAAAGCTCACAATCTCAAATTATTAGTTATTAATGGAAAAGTGCAAATGATCAAACTTGAGCTTAGTCAAATGACAATTCAACAAATCGATTACTTAGATGAAATATGTAGTTGGGATATCAGACAAAATTGTGTGTTCACACCTGATTGTTCAGCTTTATTGGGTTGAGCAATCATTGCCGCCGGGCACAAATAACGTTGAAGGAAATAATCATTTCAACAGATACCTTGTAAAACTGTTAATAGAAGGAAAGATATTTATCCTTAAATAGATAGATTCATATTGTTCCGACCTTTTTGAAACTTAAATAATGAACTTGAATAAAATGGTTTTGCTAAAGCTATATGAACAATTTTGATAAAAGTACTAGTCTGTTTTTTGTAAAAATAAAGGTCGGAGGAATATCATTTTACATACCATTAGATGGACCTGATATTATTATCCTAGTCATAAAAAATGTAAATTTTAACTCAAGCTGAAATTATTTAGTTTTCATATACGTTTGAAATTAATCAGGTTTAAACATCAGGTTTTCAATTTCACTATTGAGAAGCCGCGCTTCAGTTGCATTTTGACTCTGCTTTGATTGTTATTTTGATTTGATGGTTTCTATAGGAAGGTACGTGGATGATAACAAAAAAGATTCATATTAAACTCGAGAAACTTGGAAAGTGACTTTAATGGGGAAATGTAGCAGGGTGACCTAAAACTTGTTTTTTTCGTTGTTTTTTTTTCAACTCAACGAAGTATTACACAAGCATTTTCGATTTAATTACCGCTTAATTACGGAGCTAGCTAGCAAGCGTAGTGCATTAGTATGACTCTATTCTTTTTTCAACCAAACTCGCAAATAATAGTGCTCATTTGGTGGCACTTTGCTATCATCACGATCTGTAGCATTGCAAATTAGCCTTAATAAAGGCTTCAGTTTGAAAAAGATTCTTTGAACATTTCGTGAAAGAGTGTGTTTTTATACCCTAAGTGTGAAATTGTACCCTAGAACGTTTCAAAATTTTATAAGAGTCACAACTGAAAATGCTTTAATTTGATGGGCTATCAAATTACGATGATGCATTGTTGCATTGATGCAAATTACGATGATGAAACATTACGACGATGCATTTAATGCTGATTTATGACTTCATTGATAAATTCATACAGCTTACAGATTTAGACATGTACATTTTAAATAAAAAACCAAAAATATTTTGGGACTAAATTTTCAGTGTTATTTCCCCGCTCCTAATCAGGGATATTTATCGCCGCTGCTAGTCACTCGTGTGCTTCGGATTCTGAGAGTTTTTTTATCCTCTTTCCACATTTCCGAATATATGCTTATATGCATTTTTTATAACGCTGGTATGGCCCTATCCAGCTTGTGCACTTACCGTAACTAAACGGAAGGGCCTCTTTTGTAATTTAGTTTTTTTTTTAAATTTGATGGGCTATTAAGTTAGATCTAGCCCTAAATTAGATAGCTTTGTGTGAAAAAAATTTTGAGCTAGGTAATACTTAATTGGATTTTCTTAAGAGTGGCTAGAACGCAGTGCTGTTACATATGTAAGATATTGGTTTTTGATGATTATGGTTCTTTGCTGGGTATACTGCCGAAATTGAGGACGCTTGTGAATAACCAACTTTTTTCCAAATTAAGTCGCAATTATTGTTGTGATTCAATTGTTGGGACGAAATGTATTCATTTTGAAAATGTTCATTTTGATCGAGCTATTAAGTACTGCTAAGGATATTAACACAGACTATTATATTACAAATAGCACTTTAGCTTCAAGGTATCATGGGTCGGTAGCGTAGAGGTGGGGAAGGAGACCAGCAACAAAATAAGAGGATTCGAACCTGGGCAGGGTCGGATGTTTTCAATGAAATTTTTGTATACTAGTTAAAATGCGTCCGCTATATAAATTGAGGCATGTTAGTTGGTAAATTTTTTTCCAAATTGACTGGTACTGCTAATGCGTCATAATTGGCTTGCGTCACTTAGCAATTATGTAGACTCATAATTGGCGTGCGTCACTAAGCAATTATGTAGACTCATAATTGGCGTGCATCGGTCATTTTTTTGCTTGTTAGTGCGAAGTGCAACTTCGCCACTGTGTTTAGTTTTATCGAATGCAACGTTCGAAAAATTCTGAAGCTTAACGTTTAAGAGAATGTCAATAAAATTCTTCGACTTTCAAACGTTCGTTAGACAAGATGAACTCGATCCATTTTCAAGGCTATACAGTAGCTGTCCTCTATTTTTTTTCCGAATTTTTGCCTTTTCAGATTGATTTCATTGTGAAACTAACTAACAAAAAACAGCAGTCTCCTTGCTTAGAAAAACTAGGTTTTTGCAAACCGATGTGCGCTATGAAATAACTTGAAATTTCATCGCTTTGAATAGTTCGCTAAGAAAAACATACATGTTTCGCCAATCAATTTGCTCTATGAAATTTTGAAATAAAGTTTCATCGCATGAATAGCTTGCTTGGAAAAACTGTAACTGTTTGCGAACCGATTCGGTCTAAACTAACTTGAAAGTTTTCAAAAGAGTTTCAGTGCTAGAATAGGTTGCTTAGAAACTCTCAAACTTTTCGCCAAGAGATTTGATAGAAAATTGAAATATTTCAAAGTTTTGTTGCTTGAATGGCTACAATAGAAAAACTTTTCGCCATCCGGTTCGCTTCATGATATACGCTAAAATGTTTCAATGCGTGAATAGCTTGCGTAAAAAAACTTTACCTGTTTGCGAACCGATTCGGTCTAGAAAATAACTTGAAATATTTCAAAGTTTCATAGCCTGAATGGCTACAATAGAAAAATTTAAGCCTTTAGCCATCCGATTCGCTTCATGAAATAATTTAAAATGTTTCGCAGTTGGAATAGCTTGCTTAGAAAAATTTGTTTTTTTTTGCCATCCGATTCGGTTTATGAATTAGCTTGAAATATTTCAAAAGGTCATAGTTTGATGAATAGCTTGCTTAGAAAAACCTAAACTTTTTACGAACCGAAAATAACTTCGGTCTAGAAAATAACTTGAATTATTTCTAATTTTCATAGCCTGAATGGCTACCATCGAAAATTTAAGCTTTTCGTCATCCGATGATTCACTTCATCAAATAACTTAAAATGTTTCATAGTTGGAATAGCTTGCTTAGAAAAACTTGAACTTTTCGCCCTCCGATTCGTTTTATGAATTAGCTTGAAATATTTCAAAGGGTCATAATTTAAATAGCTTGCTTAGAAAAACCTAAACTTTTCACGAACTTACGATAGCTTCGGTCTAGAAAATAACTTGAAATATTGCAAAATTTAATAGCTTGAATGGTTACAATAGAAAAACTTAAGCTTTTCGCCATCTTCTTTTAAAATCTTTTTTGCCTATCTTTTTTTATTTCTTAATTTTTTGTTCTATCTTCTTTCTATCTTCTTAATCTATTTTCTTTATTCAACTTTTTATGTTTTTTTTGCATCTTTAATGCTCATCTTTGTTATCTAACTTTTTTTATTTACCTTTATTTTATCTTGTTTTAAATATATATTTTTTTGGTTTTCTTTTTTACGGACTTTTTTTTATCTATCTTTTTCTGATCTGTCTATCTTTTTTATCTATCTATTTGTTTTAATCTATCTAGCTTCTTTTATCTATCTATCTATCTTTTTTATTTATCTAGCTTTTTATTTATCTATATGTCTATCTTTTTAATCTTTGTATTTTTTTATCTATCTGTCTTTATTAATCTATCTATTGTTTTGCTGTCGTGTGTGGCTTGGGGGAACTTTCTTCCAGAAAATTGGCGGATTAGTCTATTCGCACCTTAGCATGGGAATGCGGTGGGCCGTTTCCTGTTCATGAGTCAGCGTTTACTGTAGAAATATAATTATGACTTTTTTCTGGTGTGGGAGAGTGTGGTCTGAATCTGTATTCTTCCAGAAGAACAGGCGCTGTCTTTGGACAACAAAGTCGTATGAATATTTAAGTCTGAGTGTGGAATACAGACTAGGGTTGCCTTTTTTGCATCAAAAAGATCATAGTCTTATTTTTTTGCATCAATATCATCATAGTGCTTAAAAAATTCGAATTTATTTTAAAAAAGGCAACGTTTTTGAGGCCGCTTTCGTGATCGAAGATAAGGGGTTAAGAATATGTTTTTGGTTCCATTGAATACTGCTGCTTAACAAAATGTTTGTCATTGAGGGTAGGCTTTTTTGATACCCGTGTTGAGGCCGCATTCGTCATCCAAGATGAAAGGGTTTCAAAAAATATGTTTTTGATTCCATTGAATACTACTGCTTAACAATATGTTCTTCATTCAGGGTAGGCTATGTGGGTGTATCCAATCTTTTGTAAGTATCTTTTTTCTATCTTGTCTATATCACTTTTTTGCTTTTTTATCTATATTTTGGTTTTGACTTTTTAACCTATATTTAAGGTAATCTTTTTTTGTTATGATTTTTCTGTATTCAAACTTCAACAGAAGCTTTATTTTCACCTTCAAGTTTTTTTTCACGTTCTACTATTTATAATAAGCACCGGAGGTGCGAGTCATGCGCTAGTTGTTTTAAATAATTAACGTAAAAGAGAGTTTTATTATTTATTGTCTCTTCACTACTTTAGTTTTTCCAATTGTCTTACATCATTTTGGGATCCTGGGCAAGGGAGGCTAAATAAGCTAAGATTTTAAAAAATTCAATGTTCGGTTAGTGGAAATTTTTTAAAGGTCAATATACGACTCAGGTCAATGTTCAATTAAGACCAAACCACTTTTTGTCTGAGTTATAATTTTTTTCCACCTCAAAGTCAATATGGTGCCATACCACTAAAATCATCAATGATGAGTTGATTTTTCTATTCGCTGTCGGTAGACCAAACGAGGGCCGGTGAGCAGATTAGGGGGTAGAGCATGGGTTGGGTGAGGTCATGGTTGGTTCGGGGAGTGGAAGCTAGGGTAGGGGGAACCTAAGGCTACAATAAAGTCAAATGTTTGATCGAAGTCAAACCAAATTTATTCAAAGTTGTTCTAATTCGAGGTCAGTGATAAATTAGTCTATTTTAAGCAGTAAAAGAAGGACAAATCTGACCATTTTTTTAAAAAAAAATTGGTCTGATTCTTAAAGTGTTCAATTTGAATTCTGTATGAATGTAGAAAACGTTTCAATCAGTCGTGTTTTTGATTTTTTCCTTTAGTTTATCAAAATTCCCGTGGCATCTGTTCTCAAAGTGATCGGTATCAAATAGACCATTGTGCTTCGAATGGATCATTGAACGTAAAAGAACTTTCCAAAACATATACAAAAACAGCGATCAAGATTGCAACCGTTGACTTAAACTGGGCTCATTCATCAGTGGTTTCCTTTTCCCAAATTGAACAATCCATAAAATCAACTTTACGAATACTTTTGATCAAAATGGTCAAATCTTCATAAGATAGGTGATAGTTACACAAAAGTAGACCATAAGAAAGCCGACAGAAAACACCTGCACTTTCCATTCTTTTTCGCAAGGGTATTGCAATCGGGTACAATACTTTTTCCCGTAAATAACTTCAGGCTATCGCAAGGGTATTGCAATCGGGTACAAAACTTTTTTCCCGTAAATAACTTCAGGCACAGAATGGTCAAAATTATGAATGGTAATTTTAGGTTCAGTTATTAATTTATTCTTATTTCTTTTTGTCTCCGGCACACTTGGTTTGGAGGCAACGAATACGCCTGGCACGGCGAAGGTCCTGGGTTTGAATCTGACATGACCTGTTTTTTTTTCAAACGGGAAATATTCCGTGTCACAAAAAAATTGTCGGCTCATTTTTGTATGCGTAAGTTTTTCTTCACAACAATTTTTTTTGGCTGATTTGTGATTTTTTTCTTTGTCCTTTTCTTTAGGCTTTCTATCTTTCGGTCTATGTTATATCGTTTTAATGGCCGTATTGCGTCTTTCGGTGAGTGAAACAAAATTGTGTGCTTGTCTGTGTTTTGAGCGTGAAGGGGTCTAATTAAATCTTGATTTTTTTTCGGCTTAAAGGGTTTCTGCCATGGTATTTTTCGGCTTTAATATTTCTTGAGACGCTTGTGTCACATTCCATTATCTTGGCATGTTTTTTAAATTGAGAATGCCTTTTTTTCGATAAATCTAGTTTTTTTGATTTTTCGATAGTTTTCTGACAGCTGTTTTCTTGCTTTGTATCGCGATAAGTGCGAAGCTCAAATTCGGCTCTGTGTAAATAGTTCAAGCATCAATCAGAGTCTCTTTGCAAATACTCTCCAGTTTGCTGAAAGTTTTCAAAATACTAAACTGTCAAATCTTAAACTAAACTTGGGATGTTTTAAGAAAAAATAAAAAATAAGCAGTCTTACATTTCCTTGGAGCACCTTGACAACACCGCACAACCCTTTTTAGGGCAGATATTTTCAAATTTGGTCAGGTAAACTGTAAGAAAAGTATTTATAATGTGCGTTGGTAAAATATGAAAAATGAAGAGTTGAAGCATTCGCGCTCCAACAGATTCTCAAACCTCGACTTGGGTAAATATTTCAATCCTTTCAAGGTATTGGCCTTGAAAAATCTCAGCATAGGGGCTTCTTAAAAGTGTGCGAAGTGAAAACGCTGTTAGAAAGATGTAAAGATATAGATATTTTGGGAATTGGAACTGTTTTAAAGGAAAAGTCAATGTAAAACTTGAACTAATTCGAGAATTTATGATGTCTGAGAACTGACACCAACAATTAACGATAATGACATTAAGACGAACGCGTTGTCAGGCTAGAGATATTCGTTTCATAGGTGCTGGTGGAAGCGAAGAACATACTTGGAGTTGGAGACGAAGAAGCGAGAAAATTTACACTAAAAGCGGTCTGAAGGCTGCTAAAGATTTTTTGAGCTGCAAGATGAACATCTGAAGTTTATAATAATTGTATAGTTATCAAACACCCTGATTGTGCTAATCAAGGGTGATTGCCAATGAATTTATTAACCAATAAATCGTGCTATGCAGCTCGGCCGTGAGTGAAAACACTCTTTTTCCAAGGAAGGGAATAGTAGGGAATCGAAAGTGTTTTTAATGAAAAGTTGAAACATGAACAAGGTTGAAACATGAAACTTGTTCAAGAGTTTTTGATGTCTGAAAATTGACATCGATCATAAACCTCGTTGTATACAGTTTTCAAGATTATATGACAAGCATATAGAAACGGAGCTTAAAAGGTCCAAAATTGTTTGGATTGTTTAGTGGCCACCCTATAAAACGTAATAAATGAAGCTTACCTTAATTTTTTTGTAAACCAAGTTGAACCTCTGAAAAATTAACAAAATAAATTGAAAAGTATTTTAAATATTGAAACTTGCTTTCCTCACTTTTAGCCGTTGCAAGGACACTCGCTAAGTGACACCAGCGTTATAATACAGATGGGAAAATCCCTTATATTTACTAAACTACACTGATGGCATCACAGACACAGCTTTACAATTTGCCGAGTTTTCTAAATTGGAAAATTTAAAAATTTTGTTAAGATTTGCAATATTCGATGTAGCGTAAGCCTAACACGCGTATTCATTAATGTTGAAATAACTCAAACATGTCAACATAAGGGATTCTAAAACATAAAATATGTAAATGAAACTTTTTTAAATTTTTTTTCTCAAAAAATAAGATTTAAAGAGCTAGAAAGAGCTAGATTCAGAGAGCGTTAATTATTAAATCATTTTGTGTTCAATCATTCTATCACTATTTCAGCTTCACATTTTTGTATTCTACAAGTTAACCAATTGTAACGTGGTGCCCTCGGATGAAAGTAGCACGCAAGTACACTGTGTTTTTGCTAAAACTTGAAACGACTTAAGTTATTTGTTTCTGGTGGCAAATTTTTAAAATGGAATCTGAATCGTGTTAATCAACCAATTGAAATCGCATATGCGGTAAGTTCAAGAATTATGTATGTAACTACGGACTCATGTTTTACACAGATTAAAGCTGTTAATAAAGCTGAAATTGAAAGGCGATGCCAAATAAGCTCTCGCTACCAGCGACTAATCTTTTTGTTAAAATAGTTAAATGCATGCGTCAAATTTTCTGATAGTTATTTATACTTGTTATACTTGCAAGTGTCGTGTATCGGGATATAGACTTTTTGCAGTAAACCACTTTTCTTACAATTCTATTAGAAATAGAACTTGCTTTATTTTTGAACCTAAGCCACTTCTGGGCTCCTTACTACTTGGTCTATAGGTAAAACTGTCGCTTTTGCATTATAGGGTATGGAGTTCCAGCCCCGATCGGACCTCTTTTTTTCAAGAAAATTTGAATTATCGGTCTCTCATTTGTTTTAGTTTAATCGCCTTTTTTGCCGAGCCATGGAAAATGTTTTGGATCTAAATAGTTATCGCTATAATTGACAGTCATCCTTTTGTTTCATAAATTTTCCAACTCGGAGTTTCTCTAATTTTATTTTTCCTTATGTTTTTTTTTGTTTTTACTAGTTTCGGCTGCTGTTTTATTGGTTTAGTGAAATAAATGTGTGCCTTGTGAAGAGAAATAGTTTATTATGATTTGAAAAACAGTGACGGTTGTGGTGTAAAAGATCCAATTATTTCAGTTCTAGTCGCTTGCTTGCAATGCTACGCTTGCGTTTTATCGCAACTGTAAGTGTTGCGAAACTCAGCTTTTATGGTAAATAACTTTCTAGTTGCTTATACGGATAATTTATTACGCGCAAAATGTTGAGTTAAGTTAAACTCTGATGCTGTTGTTCAGCTACACTGTGGCCGAACAACACAGCGTTCAATCAACACTTGTGGTGTAAAAGTCATCCTGTTGTTTCATAAATTTTCCAACTCGGAGTTTCTCTAATTTTATTTTTCTGTTTGATTGGTTTAGTGAATTAAATGTGTGATTTGAAAAACAATGTAGGACGTTTGTGGTGTAAAACTTCCAATTATTTCAGTTTTAGTCGCTCTCTTGTAATGCTACACTTGCATTGTATCGCAAGTGTAAGTGTTGCGAAACTCGGCTTCTGTGCTAATTAACTTCCTTGTTGCTTATACGGATAATTTATTACGCGCAAAATGATGACTTAAGTTAAACTCTGATGCTGTTGCTAGGCTACATTGTGGCACTGCACAAGCAGCCAATCAATGTGCTTGCATTGGGTTGTATTATGTTAAGTCGAATGTTTCAGTTCCTGCAATGGATTTGAAGATGGCTGAATATATTTAGTAAATGATGAACGGGGAATTTATGCATACTAGTCGGTTCAGAATTTTTTATGTAATATGCTTAAAAACAGTGAGTCATTTTTTGTCCCTTTTTGATTTTTTTTTCAGTTTCATCCTTGATATTAGAATTTGTTTCAATTATAAAACGTTAATGTCTTGTTGAGCTCAAACTCTGAAATGGAAATTCAGGCTGTTAATACTCACAATATCGTAACTTTTTGAATGACTTTTTGTTGAACTTTGAACGGTCTGGTTTCTCTATGATTGGCACCGATTTGTACTCTTGCACACATTTCAAACATTTTTTCTAGTTTTTTCAGCAATATTTGGCCCTACTAAGGCAAAAAATATATATTCAATTCCTCTGCTTGTAATCTAACGTCGAGTACTGAGTTGTATTTGCTTTTTCCGTTAACCCATTGAAAACTGTTTTTATTTTTGGTTTTTTGTTAACATAGTTTGATTTTGCTTAAGTTCTTATATAGCCTTTCTGCAAAGTTTTTATATGCTGGCATGTTTTTTACTTGATTCTAACTGGTCAGACCGATAGTTAATAAAGTAACTATCTTTTTGTTGCTTTTTCAATCTTCTTCTTACATTTTACATGAACGACACGTTTTCAGCATGAGGCATAGTGTTTACGGGGCTATTGAGCGCAACGCTTAAAAAAGCTTAGATCTACGTTTAAGAATCATTCAGAGCAACAATCAGAGCGAGATGAACTCATTCAACTTCAAGGTACCTGCCCACTTTTTATCCGAAATTTTGCGTTTAACGATTCATTTCATTATAAACCGAATCAACTAAGAACAGCAACCTCCATGCTTAGAAAAACAAATTTATTGCAAAGGGATTCGATTTATGAAATCACTTGAAATATTTCGAAGTTTCATAGCTAGAATTTTTAACTTTTAACTTTTTTTTTAATAAAATTTTTAACTTTTCGCGAACCAATTTGTCTATGAGACAACTTGAAATGTTTCGTAGTTTCATAGCTTGCTTAGAGAAACACGAAGTTTTTCGCAAACCGATTCAGTGTTTGAAGTATTTTGAAGTTTTTCAAAGTTTCATAGCTTTAACAGCTTTCTTGGAAACACTTAAAACTTTTGCAAACCAAATCAGTCTATGGAAAAACTTGAAATATTTCCAATTTTCATAGCTGGAATAGCTTGCTGAGAAAAACTTTAACTTTTTTTGCGAATCGATTCGGTCTTTGAAATATATTGAAATTTTTCAGGTTTCATAGCTGGAATAGCATGTGTATAAAACTTAAATATTTCGCAAACCTATTCCGCCTACGAAATAAAATGAAATATTTTAGTAGGTTCATCAGCTTGCCTAAGAAACATTTAAGTTTTTCAGGAACCGATTCTCTTTCAATTATTCCAAAGTTTCGAAGCTTGAATAGCTTGGTTAAGAAAACTTTTTAATTTATATATTTCATTTTTTTCAATATTGCAATTTCTAATAAATTAGTATGATGTTTCAGTAAAACTTGTTGATTCGCTCTAGGAATTAACTTGGAATTTCAATGTTTCATAGCTTGACTAGCTTGGTTAATGAAAATATGAGATTTTAGCTAACCGATTTGGTCTTGATTAAGTTGATTATCTTGCTTGAGAAAAAAAACTTAAAATTTTTGTAAACCGATTCCCTTCATGAAAAATCCTAAAATCTTTCAAAGTTTCATTGATGAAATAGACTTTTTAGAAGTTTTTCGCCATCGCTTCACTTTATGAATTAACTTGAAATATTTCAAATCTTCATACTTTGAAAAGCATGCTTCAGAAAGTCTTGATTTTTTTGCGGGTTGATTCGCTCTATGAATTAAGTTGCAAATTTTGTAAGCTGTTCGCTCAATAACTAGCATAGCAAAATTTGTTTTTTTTTGCAAATCAGTTCGATCTATGAAATACTTCAAATTTTCATAGGAATGGATACAAAAGCAAATTTTTCGCTATTCGACTCCTTTCATGAAATCAATGGAAATATTTCAAAGTTTCATTGTTGGATGGCGGCTTTAATAGAAAATTTTTAAATTTTCGATATCCGATTCGCTTCGTTTCAAAATTTCTTAGCTTGAGAGGTTGCTTAAGAAATACTTGATTGCGCGGACAGATTCGCTCCATGAAATAATTTGAAGCGTTTCAATTTGTTTTTTGCTTTATAGTTTGCATACAAAAACTTGATTTTTTGTGCGAACTAGTTTGACATATAAAATAGCTTAAAATGTTTCAAAATTTTATTGCTTTAAGGCTCCAGTACAAAAACTTAAACTTTTGGCTATCCGATGCGCTTCTTTCTGTTTCAAAGATTCGTAGCTTGAATAGTTTGCTGAGAAAAACTTGAAGTTTTAGAAATCTTATTTAGTCTATGAAGTAACTTGAAATATTTTAAAATTTCATCGATTGAATGGTTGCAATAGAAAAACTTAAACTTAGAGCTATCCGATTCCTTTCATCGAAGGAATTGAAAAGTTTCAACGTTTCATAACATGATTAGCTTACTATGAAAAATTTTAACCTTTCTCCAATTGATTCGCTCTATGAAGCAACTTACATTTTTTCAAAAATACCTTGCATGAATAGCTTGCATAGAAAAATAAAATTTTTTCACTAACTAGCTGAGTCTGAAATAACTTGAGCTTTTCCAAAATTTCAGAGCATGAATAGCTTGCTTAAGAATTACTTGATTTTGCGCGGACTGAATTAAATTGAAACATTTCAAGAAATTCGCTTTATAGGTTGCTTGGAAAAACTCAATTCTTTGCAAACCTGTTCGACATTTGAATTAACCTGAGCTATTTCAAAGTTTAACCGCTTGAATGGCTGCAATTGGAAAACTTGAAATTTTTGCTATCCGATTGTTTTCGAGAAATAGTTATCTTGAATAGCTATCTTACAAAAATTTTGATTTTTCAAGGACTGACTCGCTCTATGGAATAAGTTGAAAATTTTCAAAATTTTTCGCTTTATAGCTTGCAAAAAATCTTGATTTTCGCAAACCAGCTCGATCTATGAAATAGCTTGAAATATTTCAAAGTTTGAATAGCTTGCTTAAGAAAAGCTTGATTTTCCCCAACTGGTTCTGTCTAAGAACGAACTTGAAATATTTCCAAGCTTCATTGCTTGACTGTTTCAATAGAAAAACTTCAAAAGGTTTCAAAAGTATCGCCATTGGATTTGCATGATGAAGTAACTTGAAATTTTTCAAGCTTTGATAGCTTGAATAGCTTGCTTAGAAAACTCAAATTTTTCACTAAACGATTTGATGTGAAAGTACTTGAAATATTTCAAAGTTTCACAGCACGAATAGCTTGCTTCGGAATTAATTGTTTTTTCGCGGACCGATTTGCTCTAACAAATAACCTAAAATTTTCAAAGATTCATCGCTTGAATGATTTCAACAGAAAAACTTTAAACTTTTCGCCATCCGAAATGCTTAGTATTTTGACTTGAAACTTTTCAAAGTTTTTTTTTAGCTCGAATAGGTTTCCTAGAAAAACCTAAAATTTTCGCTAACCGATTCGTTTCATTGAAATTTATAATTTTTCAAACCAATTTACGATATGGCTTAACTTGAAATTGATCGAAGTTTCCTTGCTTGAATAGCTTGATCAGATTAACAACAAGTGTTTTGCGAGCCAATTGATTATTGAAGACAGGCTTGCTGGTTCTAATAAAAGCAATTATGAGCTGTATTTTTTGGCGGAATAACTTTTTAATTAGTTTATTGATTATAGGAAAGTGCCACTGAAAGAGCTGTAGAAACGTTGATCACAAAGTTCAACAAGACTTCTCGTATTACGGCAACGCCCTGAATGTTCCGACTGGCCATAAACTGGCCTCGAATAGTTTTTGGTTAATGAAATATTGACAATCTATGAATTTTAATCTGAATATTAAGAATTTTGTATGGAATTAATAAGCCAATAAGCTTGCCTCAATTGAATTTGGAATGATTTTGTGGTGCGGAATAACTTGCCTTGCGTAAATGATGCGCGTTTATTTCTCAGCATCAAAGTATCACAGCGCTCTTATAGTCCTGTTAGTCTATTTGTAAGCGTTTCACTGCAATTTTTATGCTAGGATATTCTAGTGGCGAGGGGGCTCCTTCTGGGACCACGATGATCCATGGATCGATCTACCGAGTGAAAAAATTTTGAAAATTGGACTGAATAAAAACCACCCCGAGCATATATAATTCTTACTTTCTTACTCGAAAGTCGGAACAACATATCAAGACAACGCTCAATCTTTGTATCGCTCTTTTGGCTTCACATTCTTTATTCTACATTTTACCCAAGTGTAACCTGATGCTCTGCAACTATGAGTAGCACACAAGTACACATTAGTTTTGCGAAAGCTTCAAAAAAAAGTGTTTTTGAGGAACGGGCGGTGAACATTTTAGAAGCGTGTTGTGGAATCTGAGTTTTGTGAAACAAGCAAAGGACACGCATATGCGGGAACGTATCGAAAAGCTTATGATGCTGCAAACTAGTACACAGAATAAAGGTTGCAAATAGACGAAAAATTTGGGCTCTCGATACAAGGGGCCAACAACTCTGTTCAGGTGCCTTTCTGATGGCTTAACTGTTTTTTTAGATAACTGTCTTGTTGTATGCTTGTAAGGATGATTTATTACTTAATCGCGCAAAATATGACGAGCTAAGATCAACTCTGATGCTGTTCGGCTACAATTTGGCACTGCATAATCGGCCAATCAGTGTGCGGGCATTGATGCTATGCTTGGTCGTGTTGTTCAGTTCTTATGAGAGCTATAGAAGATGGCTGATTAAAAGTGGAAAAAAAAACTATGGGCTGGGAATTTATGCAAACTTTTCCATTATTTTTTTTGAAATGGAATAGCAAGATTGTAAAACTGAAACAGCCAGTCAGGTTTTAGTGCCTCTGTTTGAAAACATTTTTTTTCAACCAATTCAAAATTCTTAACTCTGCTTACTTGATCAAAAATCGAGACCTTTTAAGATACTACTGCGTCAGCTGACAACAATAATTTTCTATTGGCTCGCGCTTACTCGTATTGTAGTCTCCTCAATTTCCGCAATTCGTTAATCCACCTTATACAGGGTGAAAGTAAAACTGTTTTAAAAAAGGTCAAAATGGATTCCCAGCCCTGATTCAGATGCTAGAATGAGCAGCGGAGGAGTGAAGTTCAGCAAGTATGACTCAGTGGAGCAAGTGGGCGTGGCCATGTGTGAACAGGTGGTGCACAGTGCTCTCGAGTGTCTGCAGATGAAGAAGCAGTTCTCGCTTGGAGTGTCGGGTGGATCCATGACTAAGCTGCTGTCCAATCTACCCAGTTAGTGAGCTCATGTTAAGATATATAGATAAAGTTTAAAGCAAATCACCTTTAATTTTGTTGTCGTCGACACAAAAAAAACAACGTGATTGACGTTAGTTTCGTAAGTGCGTTTTAACGTGTATTGATCCAAATTTCTTCAATTGTTTTTTCAATCACAAATTTCATGAGGTTGGAAGAGCTTTGAGATGATATATTGTTCTTTTAGTTTCGAAAATGAAAGAGTTTCCATCGAAAAGTCAATTGTTTTTTTTTAGTTTTGAACGCTTATCTTATCTTATTTGGCAGTTACAACTGTGTTCGGCGTTATGTGCTAATTGCCAAACAACCGGCTACTCTTGTTTTTTTTTGGTACCTGCTAAGCACTTCTGAGAGTTTAAATTGCCTTAATCTGGTTAGGTTTTGATCATACGTCTAGCTTATAGCAGATGTTTTGTTCAGAAAAAAGGTTTTCATTATTTATTGACCTGACCAGTTTTAATTATCATGTAAAAGGGTTTCCTAAAAGGCTCATGCTATGTATTTTCGATCGTTCTTGTTTGAATTTTTTTCCAGAGCTGTTTGCTGACAACGAGGTTTTGAAAGCTGGTTTGGACAATGGACAGGTGAAAATATTCCTGTGCGATGAGCGGAAAGTGTCCTACGAAAGCGAAGACTCCACTTATGGAGCGTACAAGGTAGCAAATTTTGTTTTCATTAGATCTCAATGCTTCATTTACTTTCTGGTTTTCGAGTACCAGAGTCTTTTTGGCTGAGTTTCAAATGAAATATTTCGGTTACAACTCTGTAGTACTGATTTTTTTCTTGTTACTGATACAAGTGTTTTTGTGAGGATTGTTTTGGAGTTTCATCTATGAGATATAAAGTACACAAATAAAGTTCAAGCTGGGTGATTTTGTCAGAAAGTGTGGACTGGTGGCTCTGTGGACCTGGTCTCAGCCCTGGTGCCCATCAACCCCGACCTGTCTCTGGCAGAGTGTGCCTCTGACTATGAGGCCAAAATGGCAGCTTCAACTGGTCCCTCTTTGTCCCTAGATCTGGCGCTTCTCGGAATTGGACCGGATGGCCACACGTGCTCACTGTTTCCTGCTCATCCTCTTTTGAAGGTTCATTTTGGTCCGATGTGAACACTCACCCCCCCCCCCGTCCCTTAAGGGTGAAAGTGAACAATCTCTACCCCAAAACAAATTGAAGCCGTAAGGGTTGCATAAACGGTGCTCAAATCTGGTTGGCTGAAAAATATTACATTTAAACCTGTGAACAATCTTCACCCTTATTTATTTGGTGAGAGATTGTTCACTTTGTCCCATTTTTGTATCCTCTTGAGCATGGAAAAAAAGTGAAACAATGAGGAAAACTCTTCCAAATCTTAACCACTTAATTTTGAGTCTTAATCCACCGTCGTTAAAATAATATCAGTTTACGATTTTATTGTTAGGGAAGTTTGCTTTAATGTTATAAGAAAATATGGCCTCAAACATTCCGAAACGGATATAAACGAAGCGATGTTTTTGTATTGGAAGGCCTATATTTATCTGCTACTTCCTTTTAAATCAAAGAAAACGATGTCGATTTGCAGCTGTACACGTTGCATTCAAGTACTGCACATATTTCTGTCAGTTTTTCTGTCAAGTTTTACGGTTTGTTGAAATGAATATGTTTTAGATTCAGCACTTATGCAACTTATGCAAAACTTAGCCTTTAACCGCTATATGGTGAGCACTCTCCCCTCGGTCGAGTAAAAATAAGCGTATTTTTTTTGTTAATCTTGCATGCTCAGCTTGAACTAAACATCCATCATAATGGGCGTTAAGTTCAATATAAAGAACCAGCTATTAATTCGGAGGCAGAAAACATTAGTGAGACTGCTATTTTTTCATCTAAATGAGTCCATCGGATTTATGTTTTTTTTTTTAATAAAAATGTTGAGTGCAAACTTATTTTTCATAAAACTGCATTTTTCGCGACCAATACAACAGGATTGACCAAAATCTTCAGCAGTCGGTATCACAAAATCCGGATATTTTCAAAGTCTGGATCTCTGAAAAATAATTAAATATGGAAACAATTTTCTGTCAATATCCGAAGTAAATTTTTGCTTAATCAGAGTCATAAACGTAGTAAATACTCATATTTAGGTCTTGGTGATTTTTTTGTTTATTATTCCGACTTTCGATACGAAAGTAACGGAATAGTTGTGCTCGGGGTCGGTTTTTTTTTCTTCAGACAAATTTCGACTTTTTAACTAGCCATTTTTGACGGAATTTTTTAATATCATTCGAAAGGTATTGTTGTCCTGAGCTCAAATTTGAAAAATATTTAACCTGTGATCTTTTTTCGTAAAGTTATGGGGGTTTAAAGGTTGCCATTTTGGCCAATTTGGGACAATTAACGCGCGATATATTTCGCGCTATTAAAGCGTAAGCGGAGATTTAATCCTCCGCTTACGCTTTAATAGCGCGAAATATAGAAATCTTAGAAATCGTTCCAAATTAATTGGAAGAAGCTTATTTCATAAAAAATTTCAAATTTAAGAAAAATTGTCATTTTTTCTTCTTACAGCTAATTTTTCCATGTTATTACTGCTCCATAAACCTAAATAGGCAGTCGGAACATTCAGGGCTTCGCCCTGATACGAGCAGTCTTGTTTTTGTTTGTTTTTGTTTTTCAGGAAAAAGTCGAAAGTTGCTCACGCGTTCACACTATCGATTAGCAAAAGTGTAAAGGTCACGAAAAACGTGATCGACTTCGAGTTTCGAAAGTGGGATTTAAATTACAGATTTCCCAGCGGAATAAAAAGTTCGCCTATAGATCCAATTGACAAATTGTTTTTGAAATTCAAATAGCTTTAAGACCACATATTTTTTTCTTTGAAATTCAAAGTTGACGTTTTTTTTTTAAAAAAAAACAAGACAATTTTTTTTCTCTTTCTTTGCGTTCATGATTCTTTTCCAACTGTCGGTTGGCTATGTTTGGGCTTGAGTTTTTCAAAATGAGTTTTTAAAGTTGGGTTTATTTCTACTTGACTTCAAATCGGAATCAAATTACGCTCTCGATGCATATCGCGATTGAAGTTTGGATGGTTTGTGGTTTCAAAAGGGTATTTTCACACTCGCAAGCGTATGTCATATTGCGAAATCCATATTTTTCGAACTCAACTTGCAAATAAAAGTGCTCAGTTTTGTTGCATTCTTTTTGCATAGTAGTGGCAGTTAATAACATCTATTCTTCAAGCTACTAGTGCCTAGTGTTTGGTTGCTGCAACATTCAGTGGCACGAGCCTCTACGGCAACCGACTCCATTACTTTAGTGTCCCAACACAGGTTCAAATCCCGTAGAAGTCATTTGTTTTTCAAAACTTGAGCTTTTTCTAAGCCGTTCTTTTGTAAGCTACTTTCTGTCGTTTTTCGTTTGTAGTTGCAAAGTGCAGCTTCGTCTCGTGTATTTTTGCAAGCGTAGTGTTAAATGGACAGTGAATTGTTTCCAAACTAAGTAGCATGTTCTAGTGGACCGATTTTGTACAAAGTTTATCGAAATTATTTAACGAGTGAAAATTTTATACATTTTTGAGGATATCGACGCGCTGAGCTCATAGTAAATTGATTTTTATCTGCGATCATGTTTCCTTATCTTTTGGAGGTTTGAAAGTCGGCTTATTGTCAATTGACTAATATATGCGCAATTTTCTGCAGTTATCTATGATGCTTCACGCATCAGCGCCACAGTCTTTCCAAATTGAAATGATGCTTATTGGTTGTAATAATTTACCTATTATAATTAAGTGACGTATTTTTACTACTTCCTTTTTTCGAGGCAATTTCTATTTTATTTTAGCTTTTTTTCATTTTTAAGCTACTTTTGTCCTTTTCTGCGTGTATTTACGAAGTGCAGCTACCCGCTGTGTACATTTTCTTACTGAATAAAAATATCTATCGCTTTTTTTCTCGAAAAAATTGTTAATCGAAATTGATTCTTGGTTTTTCGTGATTTAAGTCGGTATCAATTGAGCAATATCTCTCCTCATTGTCCATTTCGATCAATTGAATTATTTCGTCCGCCAAGCTAGGAGAATTATATCAAACAGTTAGATTTATTTTTTTTGGCTGTTTGAAGCTATTATAATATAAAACGTTCACATGCGCTAGTTTTTTTGTTTCTATAGTGGAATTCCATGGTCAGAATGTATACTCATCGGGTTCTATCAAATGAACAATCTAAATCCACATTTGATCTGTGATAATTTATCTAGTATAAGGCTTTTGACTAGCACTAGGCGCACACTTTTGCAGATAGTTTTCAAGCGGCTGTTAACATATTTCATGCGTCCATTTAGCTTTTTCTCCCTCAACCCGCTCCCCAGTGGTAGCGCTTAAGTGATCCTTAATTTGTTCTCTGAAACTCGAGTTGAGAAATTTTTTTTCTTAAGCGTTCGTTCCTTGAGTTCATTATTTTTTGGTAGTAGAGCAATTTAATTTATTGAAATCTACCCTCTGGCGTTTTAGCCTATACCATTTTAACCTCTCTACCAACTTACCTATGCCAGATAACACCATAGTTGAGTTTTGTCATCTAGCTCATGAGGTAATAGGATTATGTATGGAAGTGTTAATTCATTTCAATTCACCATGTAGACTCATAATTAGTATCGGTCAAATTTCCGAGCAGTTTGTGCACAATAGCACAATCTGCAGGTTTTAATCCTCAATATTAATAACTAAAAAAATTTAGCACAATCAGCAGGTTTTAATTAATCCTCAATATCAATAACTAAAAAAGAAAATTGGCAAAAAATGATTAAAGGGCCGTTTAATCCGCCGTCAGTTTTTGACTACTCTCCGAAGTGCGAATTATTACGACGATTTTTGCTTTTTCGTTAGTGGCATTGACGATACCGAGAGAGTACTTGTTCGTGGCGATCGCGATAAATCGAATGCCCTCCAACTGAACTTAGACCTCTGACGTTGCAATAGA
Source organism: Symsagittifera roscoffensis (assembly GCF_963678635.1). NCBI lineage: Eukaryota > Metazoa > Xenacoelomorpha > Acoela > Convolutidae > Symsagittifera > Symsagittifera roscoffensis. The sequence goes on along the minus strand of NC_087069.1, from coordinate 31,802,019 downwards.
ACCTTTAAAGGCTGTACGTAGCAATTTTTCCAAATGTATACAGTCGGTATACGTATGAATGAAGTTAACCCGCCCTGATTCTGTGCTATACTTCCCAATAAACCTGAGCACACCTACAAGAAATTCTTGAAGGGTCTATCAGATCTGTCTGAAAAATCGCATTATAGTGCATTCGAGTTCGAGCAAGCAGCGCTCAACTTCTCCTCGGTCCATTTTTTGCAGCTCAGCTGAAGGTTTAATTTCATTTAATTCAAGCCTTCAACTGTAATGAAGTTGGACTTAAGCGCCTATATGAAAGCAACCACGAGCTCATATTGGCCAGAAGCTCACTCCGGCGATACATTTTATTCCTCTTGATAAGGCTGAGCTTGCTGTTGACCAGGAAATAGAAAATGTCGCAGACGGTTTTGATCTGGGCAACGCGCTTAGTGAAAAGCTAGACCAGGTTGCATACTATTTCTAACGAAGTTTTCTTATAAATGAAACGATAAGCAACAGTTGCGTGCCCTCCTCTCCCTTGAGTTCATAGAATCATTCGAAGGAAGCCGCTCCTGACTTGATCCGAACACCAAATGCTGTATAAGGATGGATGGCATCTTGGCGCTAAGGCTCTGTTTTAAGGTAGCCATTCTTCTATATAAACGTTTCTCGACCAACTGAAACTCAGAATTTGAAACAATCAAAAACTTTTGATATTTCAAGGCCGTTGACGGAAACAACAACACAGTCGGAAAACTGCGTTGCTGTGAAATTTTATGGCTTTTTCTTCTGAAATTTAATGGTTCTTTAATGTTTTCGGATGTATTCTATCTCGGATTCTTCAAAGAGATTACGTAAATTTTTTAATTGCTTTTAATGCAGAGTAGAATGGCTTAGGGTAGTTTGGAATTGGGAAGAATTTCATGCAACTTTTTTTTTTCACACCTGTCGGACTAGGTTAGCTCTTTTCAACGTTTTCGAAATATAACTGAGTTTAGTGAAGACATTTTAAATATACTTCAGGAATCAAAAGTGGGCATTGTTCCTATCAGTGATTCGCCGAAGCCCCCTCCCGAGAGAGTGACTCTGACTTTGCCTGCGGTTAGAGCAGCAGCTAAAAAGATAGTATTCGCTACTGGATCCGGCAAACAGCCTATTGTCAAGGTAATGCATTATTCTGAAATTTTTCTTTGCTCTAATCAGGGGCGGATTTAGGGGGGGGGGCGGACGCCCCCCCCCCTCAGGGATTCGACCCCCTGCCGACCCAAAGGGTCCCCCCTTTGATACTTTTTCAGAAATCCAATTTTGGCCGACCGACTCTAAAAATTTTCTAAAGGCGCCTTTGGCGCCAATATATACTAACTTTGAGGGGGAGCGCGCGCCAAAAAAACGCACTTTCAAAAAGTGCCCAAAAACGGCTTTTTTGACTATTTTTTTAAAAATTTGCCTGCGGCGCAGAAAAATTAGCCGAAATGGGGGCAAAACAGTGCTTGGGGAGAGCTCGAAAAATCAGTTTGGTCGAACTAAAAAAAGTCAAAATTTTCGAAATCCTAGATCCGCCCCTGGCTCTAATTAAGTTTAATGGTGATGATTTAATTGAAGGTTAGGTGATATTTTTTTCCAAAATGTATTTTTTTTTAAATTTTGTTCTGATTTACACTTCTTTTGAATCCTGTAGTTTAGAATCCTGTAATTTTGTTGTTGAGGCGGTGAAATTAATTGAGTATGGTTGAAACTAAATAAAAGGAAGAGCGGAATGAGATGAGAGGAAAGCTACACTTAGAATTAAGTTCTTATTTCATATCCGGAATGCAATTGTGTGCATAGTATAGTATAGCATAGTATATTTATGTTAACAGAGGGTTCTGGTGGACGGTGAAACTTCAGACGTTATTCCAGTGTCTCTTGTCCCTTCGGGAAAGCAGGACGAATCGGTTCTCTGGCTCATAGATGGCGAATCCAGTAAGGACCTGAACCTATAACCTGTTGTATGCAACTAATGGTGCTGTATTTGGAACTTAGATTATTACTGTTAATTATTCTTATCTATCACAACAGACAAATTTCAGTGTCGATAAATTATATTTTTTTCTTATTTTAAATGGCACTCTTCAGTTCTACCACTGTGTCATTGAAGGCAGTGCTGTTGATTGACCGCTCCCGCTCTGCCCCTTTTTCTACCATTACTTCTGCTCTAATTGTCTGACAACACAATGTGAACAATAAAAATTTATAAAATCAAAATGACAGCTAGAAAAAATCGTGAAAGTTTGTCAAAAAGCAAGACGACCAAAAGAGGTGTGGAATAGTATCTAGACCGAAAGTCGAACCGTTGAAAGTTAGGGTGTCAAAATTGGTGAGAAAGCAGTTAGCTCTTACCCACCCGATCTAAATTCTGAACTTGCTCTGATCTTTTATCACGATATCTTTGAATTAATTTGATTTCAGATGAAATGAAGGTGACTTTAAATTGTGTGCTGTAGCTGTTGTATTTGTGTTCCTGTTAGTTCATTTCAATTGAATGAATCTGAATTGCGATGGCCTAGGGATTGGTCTGAAAATAATTTCCGCTTGGCTTGTAGGGGATCAGGAGTGCCGCAGCTGATTTGGTAAGTCATTAAATTACGGTACATGAAAACACACAGCCGAATCAGTTTTATTTTCCCATAGACTTTTTTATATTGCCCCTCTAGCCTTTTTTACTACTGGAAAAATTTATTTACCTTCAGTACAGTGTGCACAGTGCATACTTGTTACTGGATAGTCTCTTCCTAGATCTGCGACTGCTAAATTTGGCGAGAAATTATTACTCATGTGATCAGCAATTATTTTTGTAATCCTGTAGAAAACTTTTTTATTGCTAAATTAAAGACGTTTTCTTTTTATTGGATTTTTTTGAAAGATCAAAGTCCCAATTGCAGTAAATTGTTCTAGGATGTTTTCATTTAATGCCACTGGCACTGGGTGTTTCTGTGTTTTTCTTCTGCTTAAGGATTTTGCACGAATTTCTTATAGTTTTCGTGAACTTTTTTTCCGGCTATGCTTATTTCAACCATTAATGTCCGTTCATGGGTGTATTTAAAACGTAGTTGTTAAAACATAATTTGTAGTATCCATTGCGGAGTGTAAGTAACTAATCTGATAGTCGTATGGAACAAGGTAAGTAGCTGGAAATCAGGAGATCGGAGTGTCAATTCCTCGTTAGCTTTTAAGAGTCGATGAACGTACTTCAGTCTCTTTTATAGGTCGGGATGATTTTTTTCAGTAAAAATTTGTTCACGTTCAATTTTGTTCACGCTCACTTTATTTCCTCTGTTAAAGAGAAGGCAAACTCATCTGTAGAGCAGCAAAAGTGTTTCGACAGTAACCTTTTTTTTCAGATTTCCCAGCGGAAAGTTTTTTTATCGATCCATTTTTCTCAAAGTGGGTTAATTTTATCAACAAATCGTCAATCATAAGTTCGAAACTTCATTGAATTTTTTGCAAGTGTCTCGGCCACGTTTTTTTTCTAGTTTTTCCACGCTAAATCAGGAATAACACAATTATCAGATGAGTTGGAGCCATGTATTATATTGAAGCCTTTTCAGTCGTGCTTCGATTGATATCTATAAGTTTTCTCTGTGTCCAGAAAACCTCATCTGACAATTTTGCTTTATAGAGCAAGCAAGTGAGTAGAGCCAGCGATTAGCTGTTGATGCAGAAGAACCCTTATTGTAGCTATTATTACGTAAGCGAACGCTTGTTTTATTGTACGACTTCCGTTTTTCCCACCTAATTAGCCTAAGTTTGTGCTCAAATTTTGTGCTTCATTTCGTCAGGCAGCGATGTAGTAGCATATGTTTTCTGCAATTCGTTTGTGCACTTGGTTTTCACCATTGCTGTGCAAGTAGCACTGAATTCCGACCACATTAAAAATCTATCAATTTATGCAAACTTGTATCGATTTTTGTACGTTTCGCGACGAGAAGAAGAGAAGAAATCTTATCATTTAAATAAGAAATATACTACGTTTACCCTCAAAAATTGAATGAGAAATCAAATTTCATAAATTTCAAATGTTAGTAGATTTCGGAAACTTAATTGTCGAGGAAGTGCAGTTTTAAGTTTCAAAAACTAGTTTTCCTGCAGCAAAACTAATTTTTCCAGCGTTTTAATATTAGCTTTTTTTACCCTTGCGATAAGCAAGGGTATTGCAATTGGTTACTAGATTTTTTTCCCGTAGACAACTTTTCCACAGGATCTTCACTTCTAGAGGATCACTTCTAGAGGATCTTCACTACTAGAGGATGTTTCCTCTTACATGCCCCATTTCTTTAAATTTGAAATGAAAGTAATATCATTTAGCTAGTAATTAGTTCCAGTCCGTTTTAGGTTGTAATTATTTTTTAATAGGAATTCATCCATTGTTTTTTCGGTTTCCTGGTTTTCGTCCTTTTTTATTAGCCCCCGGTCCTGATCAATGCAGGACCAACCGCGGGGGAGGGAGATGTCATCCATTTCGCCGCAGCAGGTCCCACCTTGAAGAGGCGGATGACACTGGGACCCCTTCAGCGGTATCCGAAGTGGGATTCGAACGCATGAGCCTCGTGTTGAGAGACGTGTGCCTAACTCACTCGGCAACGACTGCTCTGGTTTTCGTCCTAGTTTCTGTCGGTTAATTTTCAATTTTTTTAAACGCAATTTTTTTCATGTGCAGGAGTTTTTGTTGTTTTATTTTTTAAAGTAATAATTTTGTTCCAATTTGTACAGTTTTTACTTTAACTGAAACTTCACAAATTTGTAAATTTACCATGACTGATTTTGAGTTTTCTCAATTTTTTTGTTTTGTTTTTAAATATTCAAACAGCTTCAGTTTATGTAAAATTGACCCAGGGCAAAATATATACGTTTGGGATTATGTGTTTCAGTTTGGATGGGTCGTAATAAATAAAGTGAAATTTTGTATGGCAATAGTTTTTTTTCGGCTCAACAGGTTTCGACCCGAATTTTGTCGACTTTGTTGCCGCTCGGTAAATGATTTCCATTTCTTTAACACTGTTTATGACTTTCATCTGACACAATTATGAAGTTTTTGTAGCTGTTTTTTTATCAAGTTATTTTTTCAAATAATTTTTTGAAGAGTAATGACGTAGTGAGTACTCTTATATAGGTCTTGCTGATTTTTTTTATTTTTCAGGAAAAAGTCTTGAAAGTTGTTGACGCTCAATTTTGATTTTTCGCGGCTTGACTTGTGATTTCTTTTCAAGTTCAATGCATTTCCATTGTTAAAAAGAAGGCAAACTCCACTATCGAACAGCAAAAGTGTAAAGGTCACGAAAAACGTGATCGACTTTTAATTTCGAAAATGGAAATTAATTTTCAGATTTCCCAGTGAAATGAAAGTTTTGCCTATTGATCCAGTTTTCTCAAATTGGGCTAGTTTTAACAAAAAAGTGTCGATCAGAAATAGCTCTACAATTTCAAAGAGCTTTAAGGCTATCTATTTTTTTCCTCGAAATTCAAAAGTTGGAGGTTTTTGAAAAAACAAGTCAGTTTTTTTTTCAGTTTCCTTGCGTTCATAACTCTTTTCCAGCTGTCAGTTGGCTATGTTCCAACATAATTTTTCAGAGTTTTCTTTTTCTTTTGTTTTCATTGACTATTTTGTTGCGCAATGTGTATTTTGCATCGCAAGTGTTGCGGAGCTCTGCTTCGCCTGCTTTGCTCGCTCGAAAAAGACTAAAAACCAATAATTTCAAACCAGTCCTTCTCGATACTGGAACACTTGAGAAAAAATCATGTTAATCGATTCCCGACTAATAGGGTTTAATATGATTTATCATTTGTCCCATTCTAAAAATTATTTGTGGTACCTAATTTTTCGTTTGAAAAAACTAAAAAAAACACATACAAGGACAAAATTTCTCTCCACTTTCAGTGGTGGGAACAATCAGATAGCTTGAGCAGTTGGCTCAGTCAGCAGAATGAATTGTATTTTTCAAAGATTATATACTTGTTTTTCTTACTTCTTTGCAATTTTTAACATGCTTAACGAGAAGGCAAAGGCGCCAAGTTAAGTATTTTTTTTTTTTTTATTAGCCCCCGGCCTGCTCAGTGCAGGACCAACCGTGGGGGAGGGGGAGATGTCATCCATTTTGCCGCAGCCGGTCCCACCTTGAGGAGGCGGATGACACTGGGACCCCTCCAGCCGTGACCGAAGCGGGATTCGAACGCAAGACCCTCGTGTTAAGAGTTAAGTATCACCTTAACGCGCTTTCAGTGGCAATTCCGATTCTAAAAAGATATCACAAAAAAGTTTGCTTTGTTTTGAGAAAAAGTGGTCGGAATATTTTCGCGTTTCAGACCGAGTTTCAATTGATTTCCAGACTGATTTTTCCCTCATTGGCCCGAGTTCTACTAAATTGTTGCCCAGTATATATATTTGAAGCTTAATTTTTTATCAAATGCTATACATTAAAATGGTTAAAGGTTTGGAAAAAATTATTGAAATTTCCTGCCAACAATTATGTTCAATTTAAATTTTGTTGCACAAATTACCGTAACATTGTGCTGCTTGCAGAGCAACTGGGTACACGTTTTTGTTATATGGAAAAAAGGTAATTGCACTTTGGCTTCCTTTTTCTGTGTGCTGATACACCGTACCATTTATTACTACGCTCTACATCTTAGCAAGCGTTGACGCATTCATTAAAGGAAAATTATTTCACGTTCCACTGCGCATGGTTTAAATGGCCTATTTTCCATAGAAACATGTGCCTTTTCGCAAAGTCCCTTCGATTGGGTTCCGTTTTGCACCATTATTTCAGTGGTAAATTTTGTAAACAGGAAATGGGCTCCGACTTGCTGTATTTTATGCATTAAAATTAAAATATCGGAGTCGTAATTTTCAGCCTATATTTACTTGCTAATGGCGGGACACTTTCTTTTTAAGTAGATTCTAAAATAGAATCAGCTTACACTTTGGTCGCTGCTTTTTGCTACGTAAATTTAGATGGGCCATTTTTTGTTAATTTGAATCAATTGAGTGACATTTTTATATCGATTTTTAAGTTGGATAAAATAAAAGTTCTTGTCCGTTTTTATCTTTTTCTTTCCTAAAATTAAACCACCCTTTCCACCTAGTGGCACGGCTATTCTGAAATACAATTTGGATGCTGCATTAGTATTCAAATTGAATTTTGATATGAAAAGTCAGATTTCATTCAGGCTTATCCTTGAAAGCCAAATAAAATTCAGTTTTGGATGGCTCCAATTTTGAGCTGAAGTTATCAAATTTCGGGTTTCTTGTTGCACTAACTTTAATCTATTACTGCATTATTTTTCTTCTGTTAAATTCTCTAAATATTTGCTATTTCTTTTTCGCGATGGTCTTTTTCGCGTTCGGAGGTATAATATTGACGCTTGATAATATGAGGTAATAAGTTTTTTGATGCTTTTTTCGCTGTAAAGTCTGATTTATAGCGAAGTGATACCAAACTTCCTTCTGAGACTTTTAGACATAATTTATGGGTACTTATTATTTCATTTCTAAGTTGAACAGAGAATAAAATGGAAGTGCAATTAGCCAACCACCTTTTCCCGATTTGACTATCCTTTTTCATTTTACGGCTTTTAAATACCATTTTGCTTATTAGTATTTGCCAATTGACTTTCTAGTTACTAATACGATTACTCCTACTTATTGCTGATTCAGATTGGTTTATACCCAAGTACGTTTATTTAGCGTTTTCTTCTCGCTCTCTTATATTTCTTGATCAATTATGATCGACTATTAGATCATGTTTATATACGCTTTTTAAGTTGAATAATTTGTTTAAAAAAAATGACTGTCTTGGTGCTTACCCTTTGTGAATCGTCGAAAGACAGTTTTAAAACAAGAATCAATTCTCCTTGTTATGTTATCATATAAATAATATAGATAGATTAGTATTTAAATTATGTCATGACAATAGAAGTAAATACAACTTAAATCTTTCATAAGTTGAAGAGAATGAGTAGAGAGCGCATGCTGTTAAGGCTAGAGTGGATTGGCAGGTCGGTAACGACCTTGACCGATAATGGAATTTAGCACGAATAGCTAGCACACTGTTGACGTCATGTTTAAGACTAAACAACGACGCACCACATTTCCCCCTCTCGGGAAAAGAATTCAAACCGCGTTTGAATTTCTTTACTCTAAAGTACAAAATTACTAAATGCGCTTTTACATATGAAAACCGTGAAGAACATCAGGTAGACAAAGAGATTTATGGAAACTGACTATCATATATAAAGGTGTGATATGAATTTTAAAGTTTGTAGCAAGAACAGGGTACAATAGTTTGTTTAAGTTCTGGACCAAATGCCGAATTCGATAAATACAAAAGTTTTATCTATCTGACCGACGCGAAGGATAGTCGGAAGTACTCTTTTTGGGGAAGCGAATAAATTTCCTATGTGAAACTGCGGAATCCTCGGGTATATCTGCCCTAGACTGGCCTACTTGGTTTGATCGATCAGAACCAGACACGACAAAACGGACTTTCTTGTCCGGAGAGGCAGGTGTTGACGGAGGAGTAGTTGTTGACTGGGACTGAATGATATTAACTGAATGTCTAATAGGACTACCGTAGAATGTAGTCTGCTTTTTCCGTCGAGATGAAGACCGTGACGAATTTGACGATGAAGACATATTCCCATCCTGTTCCGAAAGTATGCCGTGACTATCTTGGGTGTTAGAGCCCGATGCTACCAATTTTGATGAAGTTCCTACTTGTGACTTCGAGATTGACGATTCTTCGTCTGAAGAGATGGGAATAAGATCTGAGCCTGCTGGGGTCATTACTGGAGTTGGCGCCTTTGACTTGATGCTGATAGGAATTTCCGTTCCTAAATTGCTAGACTTAGAGGAAGAGACAATAACTGTAGATTTCGGTTTGATGCTAATACACTTTGGTTTGACGCTAATAGGAGCCTCTGTTCCTGGATTACCCGACGTAGAGGAAGAAACTGTCAAGTCTACCACCGGAGTAGAATGCTGTGGATACGGGATGTTCTGTATACCCGGAGCCTCCGAAGTTGCATCTTCCCTTAACTTCGACGCCACCATTTGACTGCGGGGTGGAGTATGTGAAACTGGCATAGATGGAAATTTCGAATGAGCAGGCACGTACACTGTTTTCGCTGAAATACGTTGTCTGGAACCCGATTGTTTGAGAGGCCTATTGTCTTCCGATGATGATGTTGAAGATGGCACGATTGGGCGTTTCTGCCCTTTCTTCACAGGAGTTAGTTGTTTTCCTGAAAAACTTAGTTGGGTTGATTTAAGACGTACTGCCAAGTGATTCCTTCTAATAACTTTCCCTTTATCAGAAATATATGTGGATTCAGTGATCCGCACGATTTTGCCCTTATAAGGTTTGAAAAGTTCTCTGCCAGACTTCCTATTTAGAAATTTCCGAAAAATTTCGACCTTATTTGGTTCGTTCAATACTAAATAGTCCAAATTACGTTTTGGCAACGAAGGGCGAATTTGTTCCGTTGGCATTTGGTTCCGGAATCTGAGGGTACCAGCGGACAAGTTCGAACGAAGAGTGGCTGCGAGGATTTGATTTCTCTCCGTCAGGGTCTTCAGGGCTTTGACTCCCTCCTGATGCGTCAGAGACTTTTTCAACGACAACCACTGGTTTGCGGATTGTGCCAAGCTCTCCAGTGCACGATAGTGGGGTGTATCCGCTACTGAGTCTGTGGTTCCACCAAAATGTGGAGACACCGTCGGGCTTGATTGCCCTTTCTTGACGACTTTGATTCTTGGACGACTATCGCACTGCTCCCGTCGCTGCTCTGGTGTGAGCAAGTCCCGTTCCAAACGTTGGTTGTCTAAATGAATTCCCGAAGATAAGCGATCAGCCGCTATAGATAGCTCCGTATTCGGAGGACGACCAAAATGAAGTTCAAACGGTGAGACCCCGGTAACTGAATTTTTTGTAACCCGGATATCTTCAATAATATTCCTAAGAGTATCCTGAACATTAGAGAAATTCGAACTTAACCGAGAGGCGCCCAAACGACGTTTAATTGTTTGTATCGACCGTTCAACTAGACCGCAACCACGATGGTACCCCACCGGGCAAAAATATTGTGCGATATTTTTCTCTAGACAAAAATTTTGCACTAATTTATTTTTAAAACCGGAGTACTGGTCTGTTTTAATGGATTTGGGGATACTGTGCTGTTGAATATATGATTTGAGAAATTTAATGATCTTCCGTCCTCCCGTGGAACGCGTAATCATAGCCGACGGATATTTTGAGTAACGGTCGATTGCGACCAAGATATAAATGCTATTACCAAATGAGTCAAGTAGAGGGCCTGCGTAATCAAGTTGCAGCTCTTCATTAGGACCCGATAACAGAGGTAAAGGTTTGGATGAATTAAATGATACGTTCGCTTTCAAATTCTTACCAAACTTTGTGCACTGAGGACAATCTTTGCACAGTTGGATGATGTCCCGATGCATTCGGGGCCACCAGATTTATTGTGCTGCGTCTACCATCGCTAACTGACCCGCATGCGATCTATGAAGTCGAGATAACAAAGGTTTGCGTAGACACATGGGAATAGCGATCCTATTATCCACCACAACACAGCCATCAACTACCGCTGCACAATGCCAAAATGATTTAATATAGGAATCGATACGGCAAAATCCTTCGTAATCCCGGTTGATTATTGCTCGTTTCATGAGACTTAAACTGGCATCTTCATCCGTGAGCTCCGACAATACATCTGAATCCAGAATTCCCACCAGTCTGGTTAACGATTTCTGGTCCGCAGCGACCACTGGTGACTTTAAGATCTCGAGACTGTTGACTGACTGAGATTGTTGTTTTGGTATCCTGCCCCGTTTGGCCCTGAAATTCGCTAGAATACGGGCATATTGACTCCTCAGTTCCACTCCTCGTTGAACTGTTGATGATCTTCTGGGTCGAACAGCCCCCGGGCGAAACCGTGGCCTGGCTCTATCTGAGGAGAACCAATGTTGAGTGACCGGCAGATACTGGTTTAACAACTGCTCGAAACTGTCATTTGTGTTGTTGGTACTTGTGTTGGGATTCATTGCAGTCTGAAAATGAAAAGCACTCAATAATCTAACTGCACTCCAACCAATCCGATATGATGAAATCAAGACAAAAAGATTGATTAGTGACGACAACAGATGACAACCGCTCACGGCCAAAGTAATAATCCACAATGAGATTAGAATTGGCAGATAAATTGTGATCCATGCTGAGAAAGTGGCAAAATTCAGCATGTTAATACTCAACGCTGATTGGCTAGAATATGAGCCAACACGTTGGACGCCCTCTAGCGGAGAAAGAATCGATAGATTAGAGGAGTTATTTTGACTAATGGCTAACATTTTGTCGCCCTCTAGCGGATATAAACCTTTCGATGTAGGTTGAATGCCTTGAATTAAGACGCCCTCTACCGGTGTGTTTCCAAATTTGTTCGATGCAACAAGTGAACTGTTGGTATTGGGACAATTGATCCGAGACTGACAATTTCCCAATAACTCAACTAGGTTAATTTGGTCAGGCACGACATAATCCTGACATACTTCCGCGGTATCAGATAACTCCTCAGTTGAAGTATAATGCCTGGCCCAACCGTCCAAGAATTCACACGCATCAAAGAATCGACTAATGCATTTGACGACATATTGTTCGTCAAAACTGCTTGGTCGTGGAGCTTCAAATGTTGGGAAACGAGATAAGTAATCCACGATTCCTAGCTTACAGCCGGAGATATGGAAGATATCGAAATCGAAAGGTAATAACCTATCAGCCCATCTAGTTAAACGTGACTGATAAGTTTTGTTTCCGCGGTTCGTCTTTAATGCAGATATGATTGCTTTGTGATCAGTTAAAATCACGAAATGATTCCCTAACAAGTACGTTCGAAAATGCTCACACGACCATACGATCGCTAGAAGTTCTAATTCATTGGTACTGTATTTCTTCTCCTGATCGTTTAGAAAACGTGATGCAAAAGCAATTGGCACCCAAACATCCTCTTCTTTTTCCTGTTCTAATGCAGCACCCAGACCACTATGACTGGCGTCACATTTCACCCGCGAGTTCCGACTTTGGTCATAGTGATACATTTTTGTTATGTTCGCGATCAACTGCAAGATGTTACTAAACGCCATTTGCTGACATTCCCCCACACAAATTTGCTTTTATTACCTGCCGTCAGTGACGGGCGTAATTGGTCGGAATGGACCGGAAGATTCGGCAAAAATCGTTGTAGGTGGTTGAGTATGCCCATGAATGAACGGAGTTGTTTGAGTGTCCTTGGTGGTTCCAGAGCAAGTACTGCCTCTATCTTAGAACGTTTCGGTCTGTATCCTTCTGAATCAATATCGTATCCTAACCAAGATAATTGATTCAAGGAAAATTCGCATTTTGAAAATTTCAGAGCAAAACCTTCTTTATCCAGACGACTTATCACCTTGTCTACAAGAATATTGTGATCCTCGACTGAACCCTTCGAAACAATCAGAATATCATCAAGGAAACAAAATACTCCTGACAGACCCTGGAGAGTATTGTCCATCGCTTTTTGGAATTCCTTTGGCATGTCCGTTAGACCATAAAACCCCGTCTTGAACCGATACGTGCCAGTTTGTTCTCCACAGACGATATTGAAATTGCAATGTCGACTAACTTCCTCACTGAGCGGAATCTGGCTGAAGGCATATTTTAAATCTAAGGACGTAAACCAAACATCTCCTGAAATGTCCGACGTGATTATCTGGGCGGCCGAGTCCAATAGTTCCAACAAATTCGGCATTTGGTAATGGTTCTTATGAATTTGTTCATTCATAGGTTTAGCGTCCATAGCTAATTTCACAGAACCATCTTTCTTGGCCGTAATTACTATCGGAGAGATGAAATACTCACTGGTACATTTATTCAATTTAACCACGTGCCCTTCATGTATGAGTTTTTGGATTTCCTGACCAACTTTATCTTGAATATGCACCGGCACTCTCCTTCCCTTTTCTTGAATGGGGACGAGTGGAGACTTGAACGTAGAGAATACTTTGTGGTTTTTGGCTTTGCCAATTCTACTGAATACCCGATGGAACTTCTGGTGAAAGTGAGATTTCCATGAATCCGATGTTAAATTCGTGTTTGATTGGGAGACTTCTCCCACCAAAGGACGATCTGGTCTAACTTGCGTTGTTCTTACTCCCAATTGGGGTTGCAAATCCAAACCCAGTAAACAACGTGTGCGATTTTCTGAAATAAGGAATTTTGCAGACTTGATATGCCATCCCAAAGATGATACATCCATAATTAACGTACCCATCAATTCAATTTTCTTCCGATTATAGTCAACGTATACTGTATCAATTGGACTTTCTTGAACCGTGAAGAACTTGGCTGAAGGAACCGTTTTCAGAATATAGTCTGCTGTCTTCTTATTCACGAAGGAGGCTGGACTCCCAGTATCCACTGTTGCCTTGAAAAACGTCTTACCACAACGTAGTGTTATCTGGATGGAACGTAACTTGCCCGTGGCGGCATTGACCACCTCCAACTTTTTCACTGACCTAATTGGGAGACTTGGTTTCACTGCTGCTACAGATAAAACAGTGAATTCCGACTCACTATCGGACGTGATGAAATTACAAGTTTCTTCCACTGTCTCATCTGACTCAGCTTCCACGTTCGCTACATTCTTAGAGTTACAACATTTGGCAAAGTGACCCTTTTTGTCACAGTTCCTGCAAGTAACATTTCTGGCTGGACAACTCTGCTTGTGGTTTGTTGAGAATCTGTTACCACAGAAATAACACGACTTCGATTTCTCGTTGATCCCCTTTTTCTTACTATTCTGTGCCCGATTAATCCTGTCCGAAAGTTTCTTACCCTGGACAGAGAAGGTGGGTTCCTGTTTTATCCGGGAATTCTGACCCAAGGTAGCACCTGCCTGGGAATAATTGCCCGACGACGACGAACTCCCGAGTTGCCTTTGCAAATCGGTGGCCGTTTGTGCTCCCTTTTCTTGCAGTAAAGCTGATTTCAGAGAATCCTCCGGAGTAGCACCTGGATGAATACATAATTCTCTCTGAATATCCTTACTCATTTTGGCAATGAAGATATCTCGTACGACTTCCTTTTCTTGATCAATTGTCCATCCACACAGGGCGGCTTGTCCAGTCAAACGTAAATAGAATGCTTCCAAACTTTCTCGGTCTGAATGTACCGCGTTGTATATTTGCATACGTTCGATGATGAAATTTTTCTCCTTTCTGAATAGGAGAACACAGAATTCATGGAATTCCCGAAACGTTAATTCGCTCAGATCCGCATGTGGATAACTTTGGAGGAATCTTTTCCTCCCTTCTGAGCCGAGCGAGAAAAATAAACGAGATTTAACACGTTGTTCAACCTCGAAATAATACACTCCTGGTGCAACTCGGGGACCTTTCGCCCGGCGCTCTTCATTCATTTCTGTGACTTTCCGGACCGCCGCGTCATTACGTGCAATACGACTTGCGATTGCTGCAGCATCTTCATCCGCCCCCACAACTTCTGGTTTTGGAGCAGGATCGTCGTGTACGACACCCGGAGGTTTTAATAACTCTCGTGGATCGCATCTTTCTCTTAGAGTAATTGCCAAATTGAATTGACCTATCCACGAATCCCAGCTATGTGGTGGGTCCGCAGTTGGTTTATGCCAAAATACGGATACGCCCAACAGGTCAGTTCGATCCTCTGAGGTCGAAACTGCTGGCTGCGCCATGTGAATCGTCGAAAGACAGTTTTAAAACAAGAATCAATTCTCCTTGTTATGTTATCATATAAATAATATAGATAGATTAGTATTTAAATTATGTCATGACAATAGAAGTAAATACAACTTAAATCTTTCATAAGTTGAAGAGAATGAATAGAGAGCGCATGCTGTTAAGGCTAGAGTGGATTGGCAGGTCGGTAACGACCTTGACCGATAATGGAATTTAGCACGAATAGCTAGCACACTGTTGACGTCATGTTTAAGACTAAACAACGACGCACCACACCCTTTGACTGTTTTTCAAACAAAGTGTATTCTGCCAATTTTTTCCAACCGTTTCAAAATTTCTTTATTTTTTGTTTGCGATTTTTGTTCCAACCACTTACACCGTAGCGTCTGTTTTTTTTCAGAGCCGATTTTGACGGCCTCAAAAAAAGCTCATAAGAAATCAAAATAATTAAGCTAGTTTTTTAAACTAGGGTTGACAACTAGCTTAACAAAATCAGTTGAATCACTTATGACTATCCAGCTGTGCAGCTATGCAGCATTTATGAATCACTATGCAGCTGACATGCTCATGTTCGAAGTTTCCGGGGAGACTTCGAACTTTTAAAAGTTTTCGTACTAAATCAGTTTTTTAAATTGCTAATTTAAATTTCAAATGTCTTGCTCGGAATGTTTGCCTAGAATTCCTGTTTGATAGATACAGGTAGTAAGAAAATGAATCGGGATTGTTTTTTTTTTTGATAAATATTTTTTTACACGCTTTGGAAAATTTTATCACTTTTCCAAAAAAAAATTATTTTCAAAAACCTTTCGACCGATTTTCAAAAAAATTGTCCCCATGGAAAAACCGCCTGCTCACTTGTGTGCTTGCAGAATATTCTAGTCTCTTTTTGCTTTACCCTTTTGTCTGCAGCCTTCGAAAAAGCTTGTGGGGGAGTATTTGACCGATATTTTTGATTTTTTTTGTTTTCTCAAGAACTAACCTACCAAATCTGAGATTTTGGTTTCAATGAATAGAATAGAAGGGATTTGAAAGCTTCCCTCCGCTAGCGGCCACGCCCAAAATTTTTTACACAATTTTGGGCATCGGAATAGTGAAATTTTTGATTTTTTTGACCGTTTTTTGAATCTTTGCTTTTTTCGAAAGCTGAATCTGTATTCTGAGGTTATGCGTTCAATGAGATAACGGGTAGTGCGAAGCTATCCTGCTTAAGCGGCAATGCCCAAATTTTTTTGACACAAAATCTTATGGCCCTCATGAAAGTCTAATTTGTGTTGCTATGAAAGCTATGATTCTCGGAAATGTCAACTTTATGATTTGTTAGCCATTTTTTGGACTTTTCTCGATAACTAACCTGCCAAATCTGATATCATAGGTTTTATCGACACATCAGGTAGTTGGAAGCTTACTTATAAAATTTTCTACGCCAGTTTCTTCTAGACTACTCCTTAATTTTTTGTAAGAGAAAATATCTTCGGGAAAATTCCAAAATCTCAAAAATGTTCACTCTTTTCATTTATTTATAGAAACAACCAAGGTTTTGGGTAAAGTCTAATTTTTTAATTCATGTATTTCGTCTCACATCAATATAGGAAATGTAAAAAATATCAAACGCATACCTCCAGCTTCAGCAGGGGCCTAGGGTGCCTTCATTTTGGTTATTGTTTTCGACTTGTTTTTTTTTTATGATTGTGTTCTATAGCAAGTGGTGCGAAGCTCAGCTCCGCCTCTCTGTTTTTTTTAAAGCTCTAATGATCATCGCATTGTGGGTTCCAAATTTCAAAAAAGATGATTTTCAGTGTCAAGTTTAGTATCATCGAATTTTTTCCGATTTTCAGGGTCAAGTTTAGTATCATCGAATTTTTTCCGATTTTCAGAACGAAATTTGATGACACTGTAATCAATTTTGAGAAACCCCAAATTAATTCTACTGCAATTTTAGCATTACTTTAGCTATAACTGTCTCCCACTCAGCAGATTTTTTTCTCAATTTAATCGTTCTTCTTCTGAAAATAAAAATTAGCAAGAAATTAGAAGAAAAAAATCATAAAAAATTGGAATTTAAAAAAAAAAATTGTTTCCCTTTTTTGTTTACTCGTTGAGTTTCTCTACTCAAATCATAGTGGCGGAACATTCTATGCATTTGGCTATTCTTGCGTGTCTTAAATTTGTATCTTAATCTTTGACAAGAAGTGAATTGTGTTCCAAGGCGACAACTGGGTTACCACAAAGTGCTGCAACCTGAATTAGGGCTTTGTTCAAATGGCATCAATTGGAAATGCTAGGCTTCTGAATTGAATCGGTGTCGGCGGAGCTTGTGGGAAGATAATTGTGTCTTTCAGGTTTGATTAATGGCGGGGCTGATTGGGAGTGGAGGATGCGGGGGGTCTTCCTCTTCTTCCTCGGTGATGTCCCCTGCTGCCCATATCCACAGCATACCCGGGGAAGTGCTGGAGACTGTGTTTGCTTTTCTGGACCCCCTCGCCGCACTCGCCTGCGAGAGGGTATGTGAACAAAAATACGCTAGATTACAAGCCCTCCCCTCCTCTCAAGACAAACTTATATTGGTCCCGAAGGAGCCTTTGGAAAAGTTCCAAGGCCGGTCTACCTGAAATATGGCTGACGTGAAAAAGTACCGAAGGCATCCTTTGGAAAATTTGGCAACCAAAATTGAGGGGGACAGGGGTGCCCTTTTCTCGCGGTGGATCCGACGAGCGAGCACAGTCGCCGCAAATGGCACATGTACAACCCTCCCGTTTTTGGGAGCGAAGAAAGCAAAGCAGTCAACCCTCTCTCCTCGGCTGCTACTGATTACAATTGTAGGCCATTACACAAACTTCATTATTCTCTCGGGTAGAAAGTACAATCTGTTGGTGTGAACATCGTTAATAAGGACAGACAAAAGGCATATGTAATAGTAAGTCGAGTCGAATTACCCCCTCTGCCGCGAGTAGTTTTTTTTGCTTTATGGACCACCGGTATAATCAAGAGGTCTTTCTGTTGAAAAGCTGCAGGTAAAAATTTTATTACTGATTCACTCAATTCAAGAAGCTAATGGAAGTATTTCAGAAAATATAGCAAAGCGAAAGAATGAATTTATTATTGTTTCTTGTAAGATCGTATATTTTGGGTTAAAATTTAAAAAAAAATCGTTCTTTTACGCAAAAATGCGAAACAGTTGTCCTATATACCCAGGAGTAAAATATGAAACATACATGCAAGGACAACATCAAGTCAATTTGGAGTAGATCTGATATTGACTGGATGAGCGAACTGCAGGTCAGCGCCACCTGGTGTTACTTTTTATGTTTGATACATGAGCTGTTGTATTTTGTGAGCTATGTTATTATTTGTTGTTTGCTGCCAGGTGTGTGGGAGATGGAAGGAACTGCTGGTTGGCTTCTGGCTGCGCCGGCTGTTGCGGCTGGAGTACCATGCGCAGAAGTTCAGTCTGGAAGCATTTGGACACCTGGTGAGGGGCGAGGAGTATGGGCCAGTGTGGTGGGCACAGATGAAGAGACTCATCACTCTGGAGAGTGCCCTGGACAGAGTTCAACACGCACCCATACCCAAGAAGGAATACCAGTTAGTGTATCGTAGTCTGCCCGAGGCTTTTCTCATGCGCGAAAATTCTCACTAATCAATGACCTTTATAATGTCTAAAACTGATTAAATGAAAACTTATTAATTTCTTATTTCAAATACTGAGTTCTGATTGGTTGACAAATTTAGCGCACATTCTGTCACTCGCGCATGAGGGATTCCCTCTAGTCTGCCCCCGAGTAGCTGAATATTCGTTTTTGGCGTTTTCCACAATATGCTGTATCTATTCTCAGGACAGATACTTCGAACAGTAGAAAGTTTTGCAGCTAAAGCTGTTGAAAATTGACTCATTTTTTTACGCTTATTCTTTTCAAATTTTTGAATTACTAAGTTCTGTTTGGCTATTGTGAGTATAAAGAACTATTTCAGCAAACTATATAGAACTGAACATCTGCACGTGGAGTGATGGATGCAGAGGCAGTTTTCGTCTTATCTGACTGTTTTTTTTTGGGTATTGAACTTCAACTTTTTTTGAAAAGTTATTATTATTATTATTATGATTATTATTATTATTATTATTATTATTATTATTATATGTTATTTGGTTTTTGAAAATGGACACTCATCGGTCAATTTAACTAATTAAACATAGTAGCAAAAAATATCATATGTAAGTTAGTAAATCAACAGTAATTTCAGGTCAATAATCATTTGGTCTGGAGAAAAAAAAGATAGTTAAAACTGAATCAATCAGTATATAAACACGAAAAATTTATTAGGAAAGGTGATTAGTTTGATTTGCTGAACCTGAAAATTCAGTTGGTTTTAAAAATCACGCTTGTCTGTTCGTATTTCACGTACAAATTTGTTCTTGTTGAGTTCCTAGAAAGAATTACAGTTTTTTTTTCATCACATTCATCATATTCAGATTTCATCACAGTAAATTCAAACTGAGGAAAGAAAAGTGAGTTAAGTTGATTAACATCGATCTAAATTCAAATGAATTGACGAGCAATTCGATGATTTATCAATGAAAGTCTGTCACGTGATTTCATCAAATCAATTAAGTTATTCAAATCACGAACTCGTTCGGTGCATTCTAAAGCCTACAATGAATTCATTTTCAAACGCTAGATTTGAGGTCATTTCTGACTTTTACATAAACACTTGTCATCATGTTTTGTTCCAAGTTTCTCAGGTTATTGTTTTCAGGTTCAAATTGTCTAACGTGGGCATGGCTAGTATCGGGGGACGTCATGTTTGTGGACCGTACCTGCTAGTGATCAATCTGGTCGCCAACACCACCCCCTCCCCACCCTCAAATAGCAACAACAGTCCGGCAACATCCCCAACAGGGGGTGTACATAGTCCCAATGACAGCTACACGACCAGAGACAAATTCAGGTATAGTCTTTACAATACTGCTCAACTGTGTACTGAATGAACGAAACTTTTTTGTTGGCTGTATTTATTACCCGCCTGACTCAAACTGTGACATACAACTCGCTGAATATATACTGGATAAAAGAGAAATAGTACTTAGAAAAAATCCAGCCTGCACATTTCTCGTTGCTGGAGATTTGAATAACTTCAACAGTGACCTCTTGACCGACTTTAGCGGCCTTGTACAAATTAACAAAAATCCAACTCGGTTTGAAAAAATTCTGGACAAAGTTCTTTGCTCAAAACCAGAGCTTTACAAAC
This sequence comes from Symsagittifera roscoffensis, assembly GCF_963678635.1. Lineage (NCBI taxonomy): Eukaryota > Metazoa > Xenacoelomorpha > Acoela > Convolutidae > Symsagittifera > Symsagittifera roscoffensis. Next base: position 31,781,999 of record NC_087069.1, on the reverse strand, counting down.
CAACCAGCGTCATAAACTGCTATTTGTCGACAGATCACTTAGCGGTTTACTGTGAGCCCTTACAAGAAAAAACAGAAAGATACCACGCATCATTCAGAAAAGCAAGTTTTGCTAACAGAGAAGTATTTGGTATCACTTTGGACCGAGTAGATATGTCCCTTATTGATTACTCTTGCCCAGACTTAGCCTTTACCCAGTTAAATAACTTGTTACTTGAACTTCTAGATGTTACCTGTCCTATAAAAACTGTGCGTCTTTCAGCTAGAGACCCCAATTACATGACTCCTCTGCTGAAATCGCTTCTCAAGAAAAAGTACCGCATGAAGAAAAAAGACAGAATTTCAACCGAAGTAGAAAATGCTATCAAAATGGAGATAAAGAAGAATCTCACAAAAAGTAAACGTGGAACCAAATCTTGGTGGCAAGAAGTGAACTATTTAACAGGCCGAAAAAACTTAACTTCTACAGCAAACCACGAACCTGACGAGCTGAATCAATACTTTGCGGACATTTGTACTTCTACGGAGTATATTGAGCCGCATGTATGTAACGTATCAGGTTATGACTCCCCAGAGGTCTCACTACAGCAAATATACTCCCAGCTCAAACGATTAAAACAAACTGCTACCGGACCAGATTCCGTATTGGGTCTGGAAGGAGAACGCTCATTCGCTTGCAGAACCAGTGTTAAAGATATTGAACTTGTCAATATTGCAAACCAAAGTCCCCTCACTCCTGAAAACTGCAAAAATAGTTCCGATCGCCAAATGCAAAGCCCCTATGGGCCCTGAGGACTATCGACCCATCTCAATCACCCCAGTAATCTCTCGGTTCTTCGAAAGAATTATTATGAAAAACTTCATCTCAGCACAGTACAACAGCTGGTTACCTAAAAACCAACACGGTTTCAGAAATTCAGCGTCTACCACAACGGCTATGATTTGTCTTCAGCAAGAAATTGCTTCTTTTCAGAAAAGTAAAGCTGATTATATACAGATACTATCAATAGACCTTAGTAAAGCATTTGATAGAGCCCAGCATTCAATTATAATTGATAAGCTACAATCAGTTAGACCGGAAATCAATCCATTCATAATCAATTGGATCGCAAATTTTCTTCAGGACAGAAAAATTTTCACGGAAAGTAATTCTCAGCGTTCGAACTTGCTATGCATTAACCAAGGTGTTCCTCAGGGAACAGTTCTTGGCCCGCCGCGTTTCAATACAGTAAGCTATGATTTGGATTTGGAGAGTACAAACAGTGCTAGAATTATAAAGTTTGCGGACGATGCAAACTCTGTGATAGCGGGGTTCGGCTCGGTCGAAAACACGATGAAAGTTTTGGAGGAAATTAAAACTTGGTGCTCCACAAATAACTTCATACTCAACGAGGGAAAAACAAAACTGATGACTGTCAAACCGAATGACATTAGTTTAGTACCACAAGCTTTTGATGGTATTGAGCAAGTGGAAGAGCTTAAAATTCTCGGAGTATTATTTGATAGCAGGCTTACGTTTTCATCGCACATCAAAAGTTTATGCAAAAAAGTAACCAGCAGTATATACCTTTTGTATAGACTAAAGACATTTGGTATGAACATCTCTGCCCTTGATATTTTATACAAAATTTTGGTGCAGAGTAAAATTACTTACGCATTACCGGTATGGGCATGTGCCAATTCGACCGAATTGGCCGATGTGGACAAAGTTCAGCGCAGGGCTCTTAAACTTGGTGTTACTTCTACATTTACTCCAATTTTCGAGCTCATAGAGAACCATGACAACAAACTATTACAGTCAAGTTCAAAACAAGACCATATTCTTCATTCAAAATTGCCAAAACGAGAAACTTATGCAGAAAACAGACTTAGAGAAAAAGCAGTTGCAGCACACGAAAAATTAGAAAAACATTTCAAGCTTTTTCCAGCCAGAGCCTTAAGAAACAAAAACTTTCTATAAACTTTTGTTTGCTTTTGTTCTATCACGTGTAAGATAGATGTGTTTCTATCTTAATTTATTCTTTCTTTCTTTCTTTCTTACTTTTTTTGTTCTTCATAAACCAATCAAAGAAATCGGATCAATTGAGCAATATCGTAATGACCAATTGAGCTATCTCCCCCCCCCAGCAAAAACAAAAAACTCTACAAAAAGACGTCAGCAAACGCAAGTACACGGATGATGTGTTCATAGCACGCAATCAATTGACCGACTGAAGTTTATTTTATATGAGTATCGAAAAAAAAACTTGAAAAAAAATCGAAATTTATGAAAATAATTTTTTTGCAAATTTTTGTTTTGGCGACCATAGCCTCATCGAGGAAAGCAATTTACCAGGGTTGGTGCTCTTGCCTTGTATCTGAATAGCAAAAACGGTTATCCGCAGCACCTTAATATTGTACTCAAAAGCTATGTGTCGTTTTAAGAAAGAAAAAGTCGCTTTTTATGCCTGTTTTATTGATTCTTTTTTCAATCTGAATGAAACTTTTGAGCTTTGATATTGTAAGTTTAGGCTTTCCACAGTCGTTGGAAAATATGTTTTATGATTTCATGTCTCAAGTACCTACTGATCTATCTCCCCCCACGCGATAATGGGGGGGGATTGCTCAATTGATCCAAGAAATCATATGGTATCCGAGAATTTTACTGATTGATGATTTTCTACATGCACTGTTCGTGTTTTTGTATTGAAACTTGATGTGCTTATCTTTTTGATTTCACACTAAATCAATTTAAATAAGTGATAGAATATAGGCAAACACCACAAACAAAACATGAATGTTAACATCAACAAGGATCAACTGTGAAAATAGCACAAATTGTTCCGACCAGGCAAATTCTTAAAACGAAAGCTAAAAATATTTTCTTAAAAATTTTTTAAAAAATCATTGATTTTTAGTTAGCGAGAGGGGAATGCTTGGCCTAGTGAGCCATATCACAAGTTGAAATCACTGAAACACTAAAAAAATGCCGGAAAAAATTAGTCTGAAAATAATTATAGTTTGAACAAAGAAACTCGAAACATTCTGTGGTCGGAACTTAACAACAGCCGGCTATCCTTTTTCATGTTTACACTAGCGATCAGCGTAGTGTTTTATTACAAACCTTTTTTCTGACCTAATTTGCAAATGACAGTGTTTACTTACTTGGAAATTAAACTGTAGCATTGGAAGTTGCATAGCATCCGTTCTCTGCTTTATTTGTGGCCAGACCTATTAAGCGTTCGTGGCTGTGTGGTTAGTGAGTGAGTTTCATAATCTATAGGTCGCAGGTTGGAGTCCGAGACGTTGCCGAATTCTTACTTATTCGAGGCTTATTTCTAAATTTTCTTATTGCACTTCATAGAGGATTAGCCTCTGTGTAACATTAATGTTTTTTTTGTGTTATTTGCTAACAATCTCGACCAATTTCACAACGATTTTTCTCGACTCAGGCAACTTTTTTGAAATTGTTTTCGGAATCCGAATCACGGCTGAAAGCGCTTTACTATGATACTACGCTTTTTTCCTACAAATTGTTTTGACGCCGTAAAAATGAGTCGGAAAAACGCACCCTACCCGTTTTGTGTTGTGGTCGGAACATAAATTATCATAAAGCACGAAGCAAAACGTGGATGTATAGTATTTTTATGATTGCAGAGTCAATAAATTTATTTGAAGAAGTATGAAAAACTCTGGGGAAAGTGAAGTGTCTTTGTCTGTTGACAGGTGGACAGTGCAGTCTGTGAACAACTCTACGAGTAGTGTTGCTGGTGGGAGTCAAGGGAGTTCAACGGGAGGCGGAGGTAGTCAGATGCGGAAGATGAGCAAGAGTCCCAGCTGTATCTGGCAGCTCAACATATACCACATTATCACCGGTGAGTTAAGAAAGTTTGAAATTATTCAGCATAATATCATATTTTTCATTCTAAAAAGTTCTGAAAAAAATATATAGGAAGAAAGTATTTAGTTTTCCAAAATCAAGTGTTATGCAACAGCATTGAAATATTACAGTAAAAAAAACGAATTCTACAAGAATAGACGAAGGGCATAATTAATACCCATTACGAGAATATCCTCGAGCAAAAGATAACGTTAATATGTTCTTATTTATCTTTGCGATTAGCAAGGTTAACAGATAGGAAAATGGAATTTTATCAGGTCGTTTTTTGTATTTTGTTTTCGACTTAAGGGCGTTTCATTTTTTTCTGCTAGCTTTCAATCGTATTTAAGTGGTCTCGCAAGTATCACGAAGCTCCACTTCGCCTCTGTGTGTTAATATTCCTAAGTTTTTAGATGTCAAACCTAGCTTAAGCCGCATAATTTTTAGATGAATTAAACAAGCCCTCGCTATTTTTATGCATAATATTCATTAAGTACATGAAAGATGAAAAACATCAAAGTTTAATGCTCTATGAAGTTTTACGAGCACATGCGAAGTGTAATGGTATTTGTTACACACGCGAGCTAGCGAGCGTGGTTTAATATCACGAAACTACTTTTTTCCTACTGAAGTTGCACATCAGGGACTCGTTTGCTGCATAGCAAGGGAATATTAATTGCATCTGTTCTATCTGCTTGAGTAGAGTTGTAAGTGCCGTGAAACTGTTTTTTTTTTAAATATTTTCTAACAAATTTATTGGACAACGTAATTCTGACCTTCAAACAGTTCAATGGCGTTAATATTGGAACTGCATTTTCAAATGTCAATTTGAACTGTCAAAAGAGCAATGCAGAATGATTGCGCTTTTTCAGACACGTCTTTTGTTTGAATAACTTCAAGCCCACAACTTGAACACATTTTTTATACGTCAACAATCTACCAGGCAATTTTCCGAAGTATAGATAGATAATGCCAAAATGTTTTCTATCTATAACTATCTATACTATATTTAAATGCGAGTGACAGCTATCTCCCATGTTTAAGCATGATAATTTTGCATGTTTAACGAAAGAGTTTTTTTATGTTTAAGCTATATCGTATATTGCTATGGTTAAGGTTTTTTCGATTTTCCAGTTTAAATTCAGTGTTTATTTCATCAACCTAATAGTGGGATGTTGTAAGAGTTTTCCCAGGTTTTGCGATTCTGGCCTCCATATATGAATAACTAAATCCTTTTAGTGTACGAGATAGGCAAATTTCAAGATTCTTCAAAAATTTCCGGAAAAATTAATTTTAAAAAATTTCCAATTTTTGAAATTCCAGCGCTGTAGTTGGGTGCTGTCAGGGTACTCTTAGGGGTTGCTAATCTTTCCTCCAAATCTCACTTCTCAAATCGTTGTAGTTATCGAGATATGACATTTTTTATGATTTCAAAAACTTTCAAAACGTTGAAGATCTCATTCCTGTTGTTGGATATTGTGAGAATACTCAAATGTTGCGAATCTTGCCTCTGATTATGGCTACTCAAATCCTTGCAGTTTTCGAGATATGACGTTTTTTCAAGATTTTTTCAAAATTTTTCAGAAAAATTAGATATAAGAAATTTCACAAAATTTCATATTCGCATCGCTGTGCTGAGGCTCTGTCAAGGTATTCTCAGGAGTTGCAAATTTTGCCCCCAAATATGAATGCTCAAATACTTGTAGTTTTCAAGATACGACGTTTTTTTATGATTTTCTCCGAAATTTTCAAAAAAACTTGGATGTTAAAAAATCCCAAAATGTTGAAGATCTCAATCCTGTTTTTAGAATCTGTGGGGGTACTCTCAGGGAAATGCGAATCTTGCCACTGAATATGGCTGCTTAAATGTTTGTAGTTTTCTAGATATGACGTTTTTTTTAGGATTTTCTCAAAATTTTTCAGAGAACTTAGATATAAAAAATTTGAAAAAACTTGTGTGAGGCTTCGTCAGGTTACTCTCAGGAGTTGCGAATTTTGCCTCCAAATCAGGGTGACCACATGGTCACTATTTTAGTGACCAGTCACTATTGGTCAATTCGTCACTATTTTTTCAATGGTCAATAAAAGTCACTATTTACAACGGTTTTAGGTGACGGACCCTAAAATTTTTCTAAAGGCGCCTTTGCGCCAATATATACAAATATTGAGGGGGGAGGGGCGCCAAAAAAACGCAATTTTTGGTCGAAATTTTCCAAAAAAACCCATAAAACCGCCTTTTTGGCCTGTTTTTTACAAATTTGCCTGCGGCGCAGAAATTTTGGCCAAACAGGGAATTTTTTGTGCTTTGGCAGAGCTTGAAAAATTAATTTGGTCGACCTAAAAAAAAAGGTCGACAAAAATTCGAAAATTGTTATAGTCACGATTTTTCTCTGAAAAAAGTGGTCACCCTGCTCCAAATATGACTGCTAAAAAACCTTGCAGTATTCCTAACCTGTAGTTGGGGGCAGTCAGTAATCGCAGGGGTTGCAACTGCGGCCTCCAAATAAGAATGCCCGATTCTTTTTAGTTTAAGAGATAAGACGATTTTCGTGATTTTTTTTGAAATTTTTCAGAAAACTCAAATTAGAAAAAAAATTTACTTGAGTGAAACTCCCAACCCTGTAGATGTGTGCTGTTAGAGAACTTTCAAAGATTGCGATTATTGCTATCAAGTAAGACTGCTGATATCTTGGTAGCTTCCGAGATGTGAAATTTTTTCTGGTTCTCAAAAAATACCTTTTTTTGAAAACTTAAGGTGAAGTTTCTCGAAATTTGAATTTCCCAAAGTTGTAGTTGGGTAGTATAAGAGTTGCAAATCAAAAATTTCAAAATTTCAAATGAAAAACTTGAATAAAAAAACTTTGCAAAATTTGTTATTACGAACCTTGTAATTGTGTGCTGTCAGAGTACACTCAAAGAATGCAGATCCTTTTTTCCAGAATATGCGGTTTATTATGAGTACCAGAGGTGCGTTGCACGCCAGTATCCCTTTAGGTCGTCGAATTGCCTAAAACTGCACATTTTGACGCTTGAAACCAATTGTTAACTCATTTGAGCACTAGAAAGCTGTATGCAAAGTCTAATTAACCTAAAAAAAATCGTCGTGTTTTGGCTGTTTAATTTGCTCAAGGTCACTGTTGTTGCCAACAATTTGGCATTAATTTAAAAAAAACACTTAAAATGTGGCAAACGCGAACTTTTTTTGGAATAATTTTAGAATTTGGGTCAGAATTCTTAAGAATCGATGAACGTAGTTCAGAGTCTTATATAGGTGCTGATGATTTTATTATTTGGTTTTTTTCCAGGAGAAGTCTTAAAATTTGTTCAGGCTCAAATTTACTTTTTCACTGTTTGATAGTGACAGATGACCGTCTCGCACATGGAAGAACGTGCGACTTCTAGTCTACAGATCGGAGGATCGACGATTCCAGCTGATAGCTAAATGTTTTGTTTTTCAAGGCTACTTTTAACTGTATTTCCATATTTCTTTTTTCCTTTCTTGAGCGACTTTGCTATTAGTTTGCTTTTTTCTGAAATGCAGATTCGCCACTGTAAAAATATTTGACGAAATATACAATTTTGCCAGGGACAAATTGGGGAGGGGTTACACCCGCTGGCCATCCAAAACACTAACTTCCAGACGCGGATCTAGGATTTTCTTGAAAGGGGGCGGATTTTCAAAAAAATTTTGAAAATTTTGTCTTTTTTTTGTAGGTCGACCATATTGATTTTCTGAGCTCTCCCAAACCACTATAAAGACCCTAATTTGACGAATATTTCTCCGTCGCAGGCAAATTTATGAAAAAAACCGTTTTTAGGCACTTCTTGGAAAATTTCTACCAAAAAATTGCGTTTTTTCGACGCGCGCTCCCCCCTCAAAATTAGTATAGATTGGCGCCTTTAGCGCCAATCTGGTCTGCCAGCTTGGTCTCCCCCCTCACAAATTGTGAATATCTCAATTGGACGCAAAAAAATGGCCAGCAAAAAATGGATATCTCAAAATAGTACAAAGGGGGAATCTTTGGGTCGGCAGAGGGTCGAATCCCTGAGAGGAAAGGGCGTCTGCCCCCCCCCCCCTTAATGCGCTACCGTTTACATCTAGTTTTAGCTGACCAGCCTTTAACTTTCTTAAAGCGCCTTTGGCGCCAATACATGCTAAATTTAACGTGGGAACACGGCCTTTTTGGCATGTTTTGTTAAAAGTTCGCCCGCATTGCAGGAAGTTTGGCATATTGGGGCATAAGTTTTGCGAGAGCTCGGAACATCAATTTGATCGACCTTAAAAATACGGATAAAAATGGCGGAGTAGATCCGACCCTATTTCTGCCTGAATCAATTTGGGCTAATTAATTGAATATTCCTATTGGAATATTTTCAATTAAATGAATATTCCTCTTTAGTATATTCCGGTTTTGGGCAAGTAATTGAGTTTTCACAGCCAAAAAAATTAGGCTAATTTGTTCATTTGATTTTAAGTATCTCTTTTTAGCCACCCAGAATCCAGAATTTTGCTCCTTTGTTTTCTGAGGAAATTTGTCCGTTATGTTTAGGGGGATATGTTACTTATGAATTTTTCTAATGCTTTGTAGGGAAGCTGATCAAGACAGTTCCCAATATCAACATGGTGCAACCCTGCATAGCAGGCTGCTGCTTCGAAGACCCCACCAAGGATCCATCTGATGGGAGCTCCTCGGGTGGGGGTGGTGGAGGGGGAGGGTCCACAAATGGGGGCGACAGGGGGGACTCCAGTCAGCAGACGAACTCTTTTTCGTCTATTTCTGCGTCCTCCTCGTCCACTAGCAGTCTTTTTGCCAGTATTCTGAAGAGAAACAGCGGAAATAGCAGCAGCAGAAACAAACAGTTTCTAAACTCCAAAATATCAGGTCCGAACTATTCTTGTCTAGTGGGTTTATGTAATTATATACTTTATTCTCATCAAAAAAAGTACATAATTTTCTTAGCCTTCCTACGTGAACAAACATTTCAGCTGATAAAAAACTCTTCAATCAGTACGCGAAAATATTGAGTGATTGTTTCATTTTTCAATTAAATTTTTTTGAGAATTAAACATGTGAATGGAAGGGATTATTACGTATTTCTTATGATAACGTTTTTTCCAGCTGTAGTGTTGTTTGAACGAGACCGTGCGACCAATCAGAGCAAAATAGTGGTAGTCAAGGCACCCCTGGGAAACCCGAACAACATTAAAGATACTAGCAGCAGTAGTAGTTCCCCCTTCTCGCCCCTGTGGGGGGACATGGACAACGATGACTCGGACGACGGCGACTGTCTGACTGCCAATGAGTTCCTGAAGAGGAGCATGAGTGACCAGTCGGCGGCTGCTGCAGCTGCTGCCATGCCAGGCACCACCGCACCCATCGGTCAGTTTTAGAAATCATTTTAAACAGCCAGATGATGCATTACTTGGGTAGTAGAGCCTGGTTTTAAAACAGTTATAAAAATACAGCAACAAACAAGAGGCAAAAGATTCAGATCGGAAATAATCCATTTATATGGACAAATAAACCTCTTGCGAACTCACACGGCAAGCCTGCTTTAATTTTTTTCTGTTTGTCCAAGGTTATAAGTTGAGTAGTAATACCTTTGTTGAGTGGATGTGTTGATTGTTGTATTGTGTTGTGATGTGGTTAAGGTCTACGGGAGTACTTCTTCTCGACTGAGTTCAAGAAGAGTCAGAGTACTATTCGAGTGTTTGACCATCTGCTGGTGGCCACGTTCAGACACGAGGAGAAGGCACAGACGGAGTTGCAGCTGCATCACATTTTGGATTGTGGCCACAGACTCAGAGAGTGGAAGCGCTGGACTGTGCCAGAACAGGTACTGGTACTTATACGAGGAGTCTGCCCTACACATTATATCCAACACATAATGGTCCAACTGGTGCAGATCTAGGGTTTTGGTGTGGGCGGACGGATGTTTTCTTAGGTAGACCAAATGGATTTTCACACCCATCTGTTTGGACCCAAAACATTTGTGGTCGAAAGTTTCTGTGGCGAGGAACGGATCCGAATGCAATCAACTATGTTTACTACCCTTAAATGGTACAAAGGCGCTGTCAGGAAGTCTTAAGAAACGGCAAGCCTGACAATTATATCGTAAAAATAACAAAAGGGTCACCGGAAGAAACTTGCCGCGCGCCTCCTTAATCAGATCCTAAATCAGAAATAACTCATAATTTTATCGATGTTGTGCTTGCGTAATGTAGCTTAACTGTCTCCTTGTGCCTGTATTGAAAGTTAACTGAAGTATTTAATGGTATATTTAAATAAATTATTGTCATGTTGTAACTTTACCCGCGCCCTAATTTTTTCAGGTTTTGTGAATTTTCGCAATTTCCTACTAACCAAGAAAGATGTCATTTAGGCTATGTAATTTCATCTTGAATCAGTAAACTTAAATCGAAAAACAAAAGAAAAATAAATAATAAAAGTTAAGCTTAGTTAAATTTACCAGCTACATATTGCAAATTTCCAAAATGTTTGGAGGAGTTAGCAAAGAGCATTTAGCTCATCGAGTGATAATCCTGAAAAACAAATTAAAATTATAGAAGAGAGGATCAAGTATAATAGGGTGTAGAAGGCAAACAGGCTAAAAAACGAGTGGATGGAAAAGTTTAATCATTTCTTTATCCCCCCACTGTTCTGTGTTGTGCGCAGGTGTGGCGAGTGGAGTTCAAGGACGAGAATGTGTTGGCGTTGGCCTGTAGGACCAAGGTGCTCTTCTTCAACCACCTCCATGGCTCCTACCACACAGTCTACTCCACCTCCTCCCACATACCCAAGACCAGACTGTTCATTGGCATGCACCACGTCATGTTCGCATCAGGTCCGACGTTTGTTTAGTCCCCACATTTACATTCTCTTACTCGTGTACACAGGTGGGGGTTTCAAAACTTTTTTTTATCCAATCATATTAGAATAAAACGTGTTTTACACGTAAACACATGTTTTTTCAAAAAGTCCCTATTTCTGCTACTAATAAGCAAAAAATTGCTATCGTTAAACAGTCACCTCTACAATTAAATTGTTTGCATCCCCCTGTTACTCCCCCTTCCAAAGAAGCCCCATACTTATCGTTGAAGCGTCTTTCTTGTCTGCTAGATTTTCATCATGTCTTTCGCGCGGATGGTTGTTACTTTTTTCCTTGCGAAAGAATGCTTTAATTTTTTTTACGGATTGAAAAAGTTTGCTTAGAAAAAGGTCTTGTTTTTTTCTCATTTTAAATCTAAAAAATATGTGTTTGACAGGCGAAAATATTTTCAAGCAAATGTAGAGGTTTTAGGGTATTCGTGAAACTCCGTGCTTAGAAATGTTTCACTGTTTTTTTGTTCGTTTTAGACTACGGAAGCAAACCAGCCGTGATTCTGCCCATTCTCAACTCAGACAGTGTGCATGTAGCCGGCAACTTACAACTGCAGACCCCCTCCAACCCCTCAACAAGTAGCAACAACACTACAGCTACAAACAGTGCAAATACAACTAGCAGTTCCTCCTCTTTGCGCCCCTCGAGCGTGAAATCTCTGTCCAATTCCTTCAGTGCCAAATTAAACATTCAGTGCAATAGCAGCAGCAGTGGACTAGCCGGTGCATCATTCTCCTCCTCCTCGACTGTCCCTCACCAGTGTGGAATGGGTTCAGGGGCAGGGGGAGGTTGTGGGGTGATGAGTCATTGTGAGGCTGTGATGATTGACAGTATCACCTGGAGGGATTTGAGTTTCAAGTCTGCCTCCATTGGGTCTACAGTTTTAGTGGACAGGTTACATGTTTCAATAATTAACTTCTATTGTACTACTAATTTTTGGTAACGTTTGGTTCTGTAAAGCAGAAGTTTTATAACTTGAATTTTTTATCCGAAAGGCTTGTTGTTTTGGGTGCTGGGAAGCTGTCTTTTATAGTTTCTAACAAATTTATGGACAACGTAATTCTGACCTTCAAACAGTTAAATGGCGTTAAAATTGGAACTGCGTTTTCAAATGTCCATTTGAACTGTCAAAAGAGCAAGGCAGAATGATTGCGCTTTTTCAGACACGTCCATTGTTTGAATAACTTCAAGCCCACAACTTCAACGCAGTTTTCATTCATTAACAATCTGTCAGGCAATTTTCCGAAGTATAGATAATGCCAACTTGCTTACTATATCCTTTTAGGTCGTCGAATAACCTAAAACTGCTCACTTTGACGCTTGAGACTAATCTTTAACTCATTTGAGCACGTAGAAAATCGTGTGGAAAATTATTCTTTTATTTTAACGCAGCGCCAAAAACTATGGACGCCATATTTAAGCAATTTTCATAGGGTACAATGGTTAACAAAAGGCGTCGGGGACAATGTTTAAGCAAAAATAATGAATATTTTAGAAATTTTTTTCAATTCAAAATATGGAAGGGTATCAACTTAAGATTTTTCTTTAGG